>NC_134903.1:20803784-20818784 GCF_041734735.1 Babylonia areolata
AGAGGCAGACAGACAAACAGACGCAGAGAGGCAGACAGACAGACAAACAGACGCAGAGAGGCAGACAGACAGACAGACAGACGCAGAGAGGCAGACAGACAGACAGACGCAGAGAGGCAGACAGACAGACAAACAGACGCAGAGAGGCAGACAGACAAACAGACGCAGAGAGGCAGACAGACAAACAGACGCAGAGAGGCAGACAGACAGACAGACAGACGCAGAGAGGCAGACAGACAGACAGACGCAGAGAGGCAGACAGACAGACAGACAGACGCAGAGAGGCAGACAGACAGACAGACGCAGAGAGGCAGACAGACAGACAAACAGACGCAGAGAGGCAGACAGACAGACAGACAGACGCAGAGAGGCAGACAGACAGACAAACAGACGCAGAGAGGCAGACAGACAAACAGACGCAGAGAGGCAGACAGACAGACAAACAGACGCAGAGAGGCAGACAGACAGACAGACGCAGAGAAGCAGACAGACAAACAGACGCAGAGAGGCAGACAGACAGACAGACGCAGAGAGGCAGACAGACAGACAGACAGACGCAGAGAGGCAGACAGACAACAACAGACGCAGAGAGGCAGACAGACAGACAGACGCAGAGAGGCAGACAGACAAACAGACGCAGAGAGGCAGACAGACAACAACAGACGCAGAGAGGCAGACAGACAGACAGACAGACGCAGAGAGGCAGACAGACAAACAGACGCAGAGAGCAGACAGACAGACAGACAGACGCAGAGAGGCAGACAGACAGACAGACGCAGAGAGGCAGACAGACAGACAGACAGACGCAGAGAGGCAGACAGACAGACAGACAGACGCAGAGAGGCAGACAGACAGACAGACAGACGCAGAGAGGCAGACAGACAGACAAACAGACGCAGAGAGGCAGACAGACAGACAGACGCAGAGAGGCAGACAGACAGACAGACAGACGCAGAGAGGCAGACAGACAGACAGACAGACGCAGAGAGGCAAACAGACAAACAGACGCAGAGAGGCAGACAGACAGACAGACGCAGAGAGGCAGACAGACAGACAGACGCAGAGAGGCAGACAGACAGACAGACAGACGCAGAGAGGCAGACAGACAAACAGACGCAGAGAGGCAGACAGACAGACAGACAGACGCAGAGAGGCAGACAGACAGACAGACAGACGCAGAGAAGCAGACAGACAGACAGACAGACGCAGAGAGGCAGACAGACAGACAGACAGACGCAGAGAGGCAGACAGACAAACAGACGCAGAGAGGCAGACAGACAGACAGACGCAGAGAGGCAGACAGACAGACAAACAGACGCAGAGAGGCAGACAGACAAACAGACGCAGAGAGGCAGACAGACAGACAGACAGACAATGACAGAAGGACAGACAGAGACAGACAGAGACACGGACACGGACACGGACATTGTTTTATTGCCATTGACAGTACTATCCTTTAGCGAGGGGGATAATGCATGAACAAAAGAATAATGACGGGTTTACATAGAAATTGACACACTGCTAAGAGTATTAAAAAAAAAAAAAAAATCAACGACAAACAAACAACAACAAAAATCATAGAATACAACATACTGTTAAGATTAAAAAGGAAAATTAAAAAAAGCCCGACCATCCAACTTTCTACAAAGTCTTTCAGAAATTATTATAAACTGTGGAATTGGCATCAGGGTAACCCCCGATAACTATAAGGCTCCCGAAGATAATTTCTTTTTTCGACAATCCTAAGCAAAGGCGATAAATTTCGCTAGTGATCTTATTCTTACTTCATCATCTATCAAATGCGTACTGGTATGGTTCATGTTCTGTAAGTTTTCACCGTTGAAAATTAACTCACTCAGTACGGCCAGTCCTCTCTTCTCCTCTACACAGACCCCTCGGATGTCCAGTGGATGTCTGAATGATCCAACCTTTAGCTTCCGTCGTCAGAATTGTGGTATTCTTTGTCAACATTCACCTCTTCAGTGTAAGAGCCTTCCGCTTGTAATATTTTGATGGTGGTAATTGGGGAGAAACGCTGTTAACGTTGTCTCTTTCGCCGTTCGTATGGAGAGAGTTAAACACAGAGACAGAGACAGAGACGTGAAAGAGCTACGGATGATGAAGTCTTCACAGCACATGGCCCAGGATGAAAGGGTGGGCCACCAGTTCACAATAATTATATACAGCATGGTGTGTGTGTGTGTGTGGAACACATGATGGTTAACCCGAAAACAAAAGAGACAGAGACAGAGAGAGAGAGAGAGGCAGACAGACAGAGAGACAGAAACACACACACAGACAGAGACAGAGAGAGAGAGAGAGGGGAGAGAGAGAGAGAGAGAGAGAGAGAGAGAGAGAGAGAGAGAGAGAGAGAGAGAGAGAGACAACAACAACAACAAACAAAAACCAGTATATATCAAACACTGTCTGGCACAATGTCATTTCACTGTATCCCCCTGTCTGAGAGTCAATGAAGGGAGTATCTTAAAGGCTTCATGCACTGAGCCCCAGACACCTGGCCAATCCAGAAAAGGAGTTGGACTCCTGATGCCAGTTGCATTGCTTGCTTCTAACTTCTTCTTTTTTTTTTTTCTTTTTTTTTTACAGTTACACGTGACTAAATGCCTACGTTGACCGAACTACGCCATTGGTCAGTTCCATACTACACACAGTTAGTAGCGGGTTACGACCATACTAGGATCTTCCGTCCGAGCAATGCAACTGGCACCAGTAGGGCCCTATTCAAGACCAAAATCATTTTGCCTGAAGGCAAGTTACCCTTGACAGGGCAGGACCCGTGGTTACAGTTTACCTTGAAGGCCAGGTTATCTTCGAATTCATGACACACAAAGTGCACTCAGGCAGCTAACCCGTGGTCTATAAATAAAAATCCTGGGGATTACCTTCTGCGCATGCTCTTTTACTTCGCACTGTGCCAGTGTGACAATAAAAAAAAAAAAGAAGAAAGAAATTAAAAAAGCTTTAGTGGCAAAACATCGATCAGTCAGCAACTTGTCAAATCTAGGGGCCACTTTCACATTCTGACACAGTGCCCTCCCTGCTTTTCAGATAATTGTAAAAATAAAATAAAATAAACAGAGTCCCGATTCAAATATTTCTCTGGAATGAACGAATTTCGATGATCTGCAAATCAAACTATCAGATCTCTCTGCAAAACGCCTGTTTTCCCTTAGCAAAACCAACGCAACAAAAAGATTCGCTATATTTTCCTCTGCTTCTGCTTGGCAGATAGTAAAGGGTACGTTGCCTTCAGGTTTGTAGAACTGCGGGTAGGCTTTTGTATTCCTGAATACCGGATATTGCTGACCCTCGGGCAGTTTGCCTTGCCTCAGGCAGATTACCCGCAGGCACACATTCACCTGCAGGCACGGTGGTCTCATGAATACCGCCCAGAGACGGGTGCCATAGCCAAGTAGTTAAAGCGTTGGAATTTCAATCTGAGGGTCCCAGTTTCTTCTTCTCTGTTCGTGGACTGCAACTCCCACGTTCACTTGTATGTTAACGAGTGTGCTTTTACGTGCATGACCGTTTTTACCCCGCCATGTAGGCAGTCATACTCCGTCTTTGGGGCTGTGCATGCTGGGTATGTTCTTGTCTCCATAACCCACTGAACGCTGACATGGATTACGGGATCCTTAACGTGCGTATTTGATCTTCTACTTGTGTATACACATGAAGGGGGTTCAGGCACTAGCAGGTCTGCATATATGTTGACCTGGGAGATCGGAAAAATCTCCACCCTTTACCCATCATGTGCAGTTATCGAGATTCCAACCCAGTGTATGTGCGTGTAGTATTCTGTTGTGGTGATTTCAAGACAGTGTTGGATTAATATCAGTTATTCGTTAAAACCATCTGGTCCATATCACAGTCTGGTAATTGTAATTCAGCTATCATGTTCTCTCCTATATGGCTTACTTCAGTATAGTGCTACATGATAACTGATTCATTTGAGTCACTTTGACATAGTATAAACTTTACATAATATATACTGTCAGTGTACTTTCACTAAATCAGCTTAGCTTTAACCACTTTAACAACACTGTTTAAATGCATTAGAAATGCCATTTGCTGTCAGTGTTTGGTCTTCACATATATGGATTATTCATCTTATGTTGTTGCCTACTCCAAACCAAGTAGTAGTTTTTCCATGGTGATACTATTTTGTACATGTATATATATGATAGTCAGTTGTGTCCGACTATGACCATCAGAACAGCAGAGGAGGCAACTGCTGTTCCGACAATTTGGGCTAGAATTTGATTATAGTGGAGAGTGTCTTGCCCAAGTACATCCCCACTCTCTCAGCCAAGAGGGTTTTAGGACAGTCGGCGTTGGGATGGTTCCCAAAGGCACAAACAGCCCACAAGGCTGCAGCACTAAGAGCTAGTGCAATTTTGCCTCCTAGTTTGAGAGTCATAGTCCTTCACAAAAGACTAAGCTGTAAATGGTTTCCCATTGACTGGAGAAACCATTGATAATACAGCTCTCACTTTGCTGTTGGCCCAAATGTAAACTTATGTCAATCTGTGATCATTATGTATACATGTACTTACTATCTACTTGTATCTGACATGTACTTGTGACCTTCGTTGTCTGTGTATATTACAGGCACTGTCTTCTTATCTTCTTTATCTTCTCTTCCTCTTTTCTTCTCAAAATATTGTAATCAAACGACAGAAAAACCCTTTTGTGACTGGCCTTCTATATGTCCTTGACCTGTGCGGCGGATCTTTTCTATGCTTTCACCTTCATACTCTCTAATTCAGTAAATCAGTGAATTCTTTTGTACTGTCCCCTTTTATAACACGACTCGGGTTAATTAACTCGGCTACATTAATAATATTATTTCAGTTTAATTTTCCCCTTTTTATCTACCACCATCACCACCACCATCCCTTGCCACGGTCAGTGACACATGTGACCCTGATATCCATCTGTTCCATCTCGGACAACCAGTACTTCACATTTCGTGCTGTTTTCGTTTTCACTGGTTGTTTCCTCAGCAGATGGGCGTCCAAAGCAGCCCTTCCCTCTGTCCCTGTGTTTGTTTGTTTCGTTTGTTGTTCTGTCTGTCTGTCTGTCTGTCTGTCTATTTGACTGCCTGCCTCTCTGTATGTTTGTTTTGTCTGTCTGTCTGTCTATCTGTCTGTCTGTCTGCCAATTTCTCTGTCTGCTTGTCTCCCCCTCTCTCTATTTTCTCTCCCAGTCTGTTTATCTCTCTGCCTGTCTGTCTGCCTGTAGGTCTGTCTACCTGCCTGCCGCCTTGTCTGTCTGTCTGCCGCCTTGCCTGCCTGCCTGCCTGTCTGCCTGCCTGTCTGCCTGTCTTGATTTATTTCTGTCCATGGTAGTATGTCTGTCTCTCTGCCGGTCTGTCTCTCTCTCTCTCTCTCTCTCTCTCTCTCTCTATATATATATATATATATATATATATGTCTTCCACCCCCACCCCCCTCCCGTTTTTTTCTCTCTGTGTCTTTCTCTGCCTGTCTGTTGAAAGAAGGAGGTACAAATGACACTTAAACAAATACACAAACAAACAAACAGACAGATAAGACGAAGAGTAGCAATGGCTACTCAATCAGGCCTATCCTCCCACAGAAGCAGCTCAAAGCCCCTTTACAATAAACAAACAAACAAACAACCAACCGACCATCCGACCGACGTTCCAATCGACCAATCACCTATACCGTTACTACCCCCTATCTTCCAGCTTCAGCTAACCAACCGAAAAAAAACAGTATCTAATAATAATAATAATAATAATAATGGATACTTATATAGCACACTATCCAGAAATCTGCTCTAGGTGCTTTACAAAAACGATTTTGATAACATATAAACATTATATCTATGTTACATACACACACCAAAATGTGACCACACACACACACACACACACACACACACACACACGCGCGCGCGCGCGCACGCACGCACGCACGCACACACACACACACACACACTGCATACATACATTTTAACATACATGTGTATCTAACAGCTACCCTAACACACACGCACACATAGGCAGGCACAAACTTACATAAACACACGCACACACAATACACATTCATATACATGCATGTAGTTGTGGGCCTGCCACAATTGAACTTATTGCTGAGGGAAAAGGTGAGTTTTGAGACGAGATTTAAAAGATGCGAGGGAATCAGAATGACGGAGGTTATCAGGGAGCTTGTTCCACGTCTTTGGCGATTGAAAAGAAAACCATCTGTGTCCATAGGTCTTACTTCTGACGTGAGGTATCCTGAGAAGTCGAGTATCAGAGGATAATATCCTGATTTTTTTTGATTTTTTTTCTGTCATCATTCACAATAACGTTTTTTCTCTTTCCCTGTCACGGCTGTGCATGTTCACAGATGTTCACCATTTGCTGAGATTGACAAAAGCTTACAGTTTGAGGCCAACAGCAATGGGAGAGCCGTGTGATCAGAGGTTTCGCCATTGCAATGGAATTTAGTTACAACTTCGGTGCAATAGCCGAGTGGTTAAAGTGTTGAACTTTGAATCTGAGGGTCCCGGGTTCGAATCTCGGTCACGGCGCCTGGTGGGTAAAGGGTGGAGATTTCTCCATTCTCCCAGGTCAACATGTGTGCAGACCTGCTTATGCCTGAACCTCCTCCGTCCCGTGTGCAAAACGCAAGCAGAAGATCAAATGCGCACGTTAAAGATCCTGTAGTCCATGTCAGCGTTCGGTGGGTCATGGAAACAAGAACATACCCAGCATACTCACCCCCGAAAACGTAGCATGGCTGCCTACATAGCGGGGTAAAAACGGTTATGCACATAAAAGCCCACTCGTGTATATACGAGTGAACGTGGGAGTTGCAGCCCACGAACGAAGAAGAGAAGACGTTACAACTTCGTCTTTTGTGAAGGACTTTGACCCTGGAAGTAAGGAGGCAAGACTACGCTGGCTCTTAGTCATGCAGCCTTGGGGAAGGCTGGCTAGCTGGCCTCTGGGGACCATCCACACTCCGACTGTCCTAAAACCCTAAGACACTCCCCACTAAAATCAAATCATGGCGCAGATATCTAGTCGGGGACAGCAGTTGCCTCTTCTGCTGTTCCGTTAGTCATTGTCGGACATGACCGACTATGTACACACATCCCTTGTATGCTTACATAAAGATGAATGCATGGTTAATGTGTATTGTCATCATTTGCAAGAAGAAGAAGAAGGAGAAGGAGGAGGAGAAGAAGAAGCAGGAGGAGGAGGAGGAAGATGATGATGATGAAGAAGAACAAGAACAAGGAGGAGGAGGAGGAGGAAGATGAAGAAGAAGAAGAAGAAGAAGAAGAAGAAGACTAACAACAATAACAACATCTGTTTACGCATACAGTTGTTGTTGTTGTTGTTGTTTATTTATATTTCGATATTCATTTTTGCCTCATCATCTTCACTGTTTCAGTTGCAACATTTCCAAGCCGCTCATTCCCCCAAATACACAGCCATACCCGAGTTCATCTGCCTTAATCTCCGCGCCAGCAGGCCACACGACAGAGGAGGCCGAGCACAGTTGCTAAGCCCAAAGATACTTGATATACATTACGATGTCATGCAAACAAATCGCATAGGTGTCTTCAAAGGATGGCTTTTATATCTTGGGAATAAGAGAGGGAGAGAGACGTGAGACGAAAAAAAAAAAGAAAAAAAGAAACGAAACCAACCAACCAAACAAAAACAAAAATAAAAACAACAACAACAAAAACAACAACCCCCCCCCCCCCCCCCCAAAAAACCGAAAAAAGCCAACCAGTTAACTCACTCAGTACGGCCAGTCCTGTCTTCTCTTCTACACAGACCCCTCAGATGTTCAGTGGGTGTCTGAATGACCCAACCTTTAGCTTCCGTCGTAAGAATTGTGGTATTCTTTGTCAATATTCACGTCTTCAGTATAAGAGCCTTCCGCTTGCAATACTTTGATGATGGTAATTGGGGTGAAACGCTGTTAACGTCGTCTCTTTCGCCGTTCGTATGGAGAGAGTTAACCAACCAACTAACCAACCAACCACCTCACATGCACATCAATCTATCAATCAATCAACCAACCAACCAACCAGCTACCCAACACATCAATCAATCAACCAACTAACCAACCAACCACCTCACCAACACATCAATCAATCAACCAACCCGAGACCCATCCACCAACCAACCAACCAATCAACCAACTAACCAACCAACCACCTCACCAACACATCAATCAATCATTCAACTAACCAACCAACCAGCTACCCAACACATCAAATAGTCAACCAACCAACCAGCCAACCAACCACCTCACCAACACATCAACCTATCAATCAATCAATCAATTGATTAACCAACCAACCAACCAGCTACCCACTTCACCAACACATCAACCTACCAACCAACACAAAACCCCACCTCATGAACGAACCAACTAACCAACCATGAACGATGATCTTTGTAGTTGCATTTCTTGTGAAAAGAGAGACAGAGAGAGAGTGGATGAGAGAGAGTGAATGTGTGCGTGTGTGTGCGCGTGGTGTGTGCGCGTGGTGTGTGTGCGTGGTGTGTGTGTGTGGGGCGGGGGGGGGGGGGGGGGGGGGGGGGGGGGGGGGGGGGGGGGGGGGGGGGGGGGGGGGGGGGGGGGGGGGCGTAGATGTGCAATGCGGTTTGGCTGACTGAAATGGAGAGGCACGTAAATTTCAGTGATCTGTATATTTGTATAAATAGCTATTTCCATTTGGTGCCATTTAATTTATCTTTTTTATTTTCTATTCATTTTATTTGTTTGTTGTTTTCTTCTTATGTTGGACATGTGCTGCTGCCAAAAAGAAAATCTCTGTACCAAAGTATAGACAATAAAGTTTGTGTGTGTGTGTGTGTAAAAAACAACCAGCCAACCAGCCAGCCAGGACAAACAACCAGCCAGCCAGGACAAACAACCAGCCAGCCAGGACAAACAACCAGACAGACAAAACATGAACTCACCAACACGGAGAAAGATGTTCGTCGCCAGCTGACCCAAAGCCACAGGGGCGAAAACTCCCCCCAAGGCCCCCAACTTCCGCCGGACGTCATAAACACTCTTCCCGCCACTTCCGGAGTCCGAGGACAGTTTATCGTAACTCTCTTCCCCGCCGTCTCCGCTGCAAAAGCCTCGAAAGTAGGACGCAATGCGGGTAGGGATGTTCTTCCCGCTCATGAGCAAAGGGGTGGACTGGGCCGGGGGCTTTTTCTCTGTGTCGGGTACCTCGAAGCTCTCCAGGTCGATGTAGCGGTGTTCGCTGACTTCCGGTCCTTCGTCGGCACCTGGGTCGGTACTTCGACGGTGGTCCATGGAGTTGTAGTTCAGCCTGGGCATCATCTTGCTGGGGTTTTTTTTTTAGGGGGGCGAGGGGGAAAGTCGTGGGTTTACTCTTATATATATATATATATACCCTGAAAGTTGTTTAGTAGGGTTTCTAGTGGGTGGGGTGAGTTTAGTTTTATTATTGTTCTCAAATGTGCCTTCCCGTTTGCCTTTGTTGTTGTCACATTTGAAAATAATCAAAAGACTTTCTGTTCACAGTGGTTGATGTTTCGTGATGTTACGATGTGTTTATACAGATTTGAAAGTTTCCAGCCATGGTTTTGTTCTTTGGTTTGTTTTTTTGTCATTATCTTCTTTGGCTTGATGGTTGGTTTTTGTTTGTTTGTTTGTTTGTTTGTTTTTTGTGTTTTTTTTTTATTCTTCAGAGGTTGCCCTGTATCAGAAAGTCGTTGAATGTCAATCAAAGTGCTCCACACTTTATCACCCAGTGAAACACGACACTCAGCCATGCAATACGATGCCAACCGCTGACACTCACTCACTCACTCGCTCACAAAAGAGATCTCATGTGATTATTACAACGAATCTCGTGTTCCACATTTCTCAAAAATGCTCAAAGCTGAAAACATGATCACTGATTTTTTCAGTTTTAAACAATCTTGTTTTAATATATATATATATATAAACTTTTTTTTAGAGCAAAGCGACAGCTGATCACCAGGGAAGAACGAACAACGATCAACTTGGTTTTGTTTTCAGTCTCACATAGTCGGACACACCCAGTGGTAATCACAGTCCACTTGAGTCGGTTCCAAGAAAGAAGAAGAAGAAGAAAAAAAAGGACTCAGTACGAATTCAGCAGTCAGCTTGACTATTTCCCCCAAGGACATGTACACACACAAGTCAGTCTGTGACGATCAAACACATTCAAGGCAAGGCTGGATTCTCCATGTAGACGAGTCCTACTTCATAACGAAACAAAAAAACCCACCCTAAAAACAAAATCACACCAACAAACACAATGCAAAGTGTTCAGGAGCTTCAAAAAAAACCCCAACAACAACCCAAAATCTAACTCCAGTGATCCAGCGGAAAAAAAACCCAAATCACAGCATTAGACAGCTGGCGCAGTCCTTGTTCAGCAGATGGATCAATAAATCAAAACTTCTCTCAGCTTGCTCCTCAGAATGGAAGCCCCTTGCCATCACCAGCTCCACCTGTACAAAGCAAGAACAAACGTTTGATCGTGCCACTAGTCAACATGTTCGTGATATACATCAGCATTTCATATGTTTATAATTATTATGCTTTGCCTGCAGGGCCGGCCAAGAAAAAAAAATATACAGAGAGAGAGAGAGAGAGAGAGAGAGAGAGAGAGAGAGAGAGAGAGCCATACAACCAACCATACATACATGTATACAACCATACATACAAGTACACATACAACCACACATACAACCATACAGACAGACAGACAGACAAGTGTGGTGGTGGAAGAGATGAATTTTCACCGAAAACAACAACAACTAAGGATATACGTTAATATAAAAGAACGAACACACACACACACACACACACACACACACACACACAACACACACACACACAAAACTACAATCTCAGACATAACAATCACCCACGACACATACATGAAACACTTTTACATTACAATTCTTTAGACTTTTTTCCCTTTAACTATTTCTGCTTCCTCTGTGCATAATGTGGTAGTACTTTTTTTGTACAAAACGCATGCGCCTCCTTTGCCTTTATCCACTACTTGACTCCTTTCCGTCTAAAAAAAAACACTTAGAGTGAATAGACGTTAAACTGAAGATAAAAAACACACACACACACACACACACCACACACACGCACGCACACAGACACAGACACACACACACACACACACACGCACACACACACACACACATACACACACACACACACACACACACACACATACACATTCAAAAAGAAGAGTCCGTGTTCTAACTGATTCTAATCACACACACACACACACACACACACACACACACACACACACACACACACACACACACACACACACATTCAAAAAGAAGAGTCCGTGTTCTAACTGATTCTAATCACACACATACACACACACACACACACACACACACACACACACACACACTGTCGCCCCCCCCTCCTCCCGGCTCCCAACCCCCTACCCCCTCTCTCTCTTTCTCTTCCTCCCAACAATAGCTTTCACCAATACAAGTCACATACACACACACACACACAACCGGAGCTAAGAGATAAACATCTTCCACCACTACCACCACCACCACTCCGCCCCCCACCCCTTACCTAACGCCTCCTCCTCCCTCCCCCCCCCGCCCCCCACCCCCTTGACCCCCCCTCCAGCCCAGTGACCCAGTTTGAACAGCTGTTGTCTTTCCCTGAGCAGAAGATTTTCGTCTTTCTTGTCATTTCACATCAGTGTTGACCTACAGGTAACGCGTTCGCCTAGGAAGCGACAGAATCTGAGCGCACTGCTTCGAATCACACTGGCAGTCGCCAGTATTCCCCCTCACCCCCCCCTCCAACTCCCTCTGTTAGGCGTTGAGTGGTGGTCTGGACGCTAGTCATTCGGATGAGACGATAAACCGAGGTCCTGTGTGCAGCATGCGTTTAGCGCACGTAAAAGATCCCACGGCAAACAAAAGGGTTGTCCCTGGCAAAATTCTGTACAAAAATCCACTTCGATAGGAAGACATAACAAACAATACATGCAATTTTTTTTTTTTAATTACAAATTGGGTGGCCCTGTCAGTGTAGCGACGCGCTCTCCCTCGGGAGAGCAGCCCCGAATTTCACACAGAGAAATCTGTTGTGACAAACAGAGTAATGCAAACACACAGTGTGGGTCTGTTGGAAGTTGGGAAGACGACATGATGGGGGAAAGCAGATATACAGCAACACCACACGCTTGTCATTGTCTGGACCGTTGGGAAGAAGAACAGGTGGAGCCATCTGTGTTTATTTATTTATTCCGGTAAAAAGTAGAAACTGAAGGGACATGATTATAAGATCATAAGACGGCCCCAAAATAGGTGAGTGGTTAATTAAAGCGTTGGACTTTCAACCTGAGGGCCCCGGGTTCGAATCTTGGTAACGGCGCCTTGTGGGTAAAGGGTGGAGATTTTTTTTCCCGATCTCCCAGGTCAACATACGTGCAGACCAACTAGTGCCTGAACCACCTTCGTGTGTATACGGCAAGCAGAAGGTCTTCTTCTTCTGCGTTCATGGGCTGCAACTCCCACGTTCACTCGTATGTACACGAGTGGGCTTTTACGTGTATGACCGTTTTTACCCCGCCATGTAGGCAGCCATACTCCGTTTTGGGGGTACGTGCATGCTGGATATGTTCTTGTTTCCATAACCCACCGAACGCTGACATGGATTACAGGATCTTTAACGTGCCGTATTTGATCTTCTGCTTGCCGTATGCACACGAAGGGGGTTCAGGCACAAGCAGATCTGCACATTATGTTGACCTGGGAGAACGGACAAATCTCAACCCTTTTCCCACCATCACCAGGCGCCATCACCGAGATTCGAACCCGGGACCCTCAGATTGAAAGTCCAAACGCTTTAACTAACCACTCGGCTATTGCGCCCGTCGCTGTTGTGTTTCTGAGTGTGGTAGGGACTCCAGTTCCTTGGGTAGGGCGCGGGGAGGGGAGGGGGGGGGGGAGATGGAGGGGTGTGTGTGTGGGGGGGGGGGGGGGACTGTATCCTAAAGGCTCAAATCTCTTCCGTAATGGTGTGAGAGGGTAGGGGTTGAGCCAATATTAAATTTTCACATGATGAAGATGACGGTGATTAGGGCTGGCCGGTATGACAGCATGAGGTCCATGTGTCATGTTGGTGGTAACTGATGTGTGAGGGGGTATTGATATTGTTAGTGGGCACAGAGCGTGTAGATTAAATGCTCCCCCCAACCCCCCACCCCACACACCTTACTCTGTCTCTGTCTGTCTGTCTGTCTCTCTCTTCAGCTCTCTCTATCTCTCTGTCTGTTTCTGCCTCTCTCTGTGTGTGTTTCTGCCTCTCTCTGTGTTTCTGCCTCGCTCTCTCTCTTCTCTCTCTCTCTGTCTCTCTCTCTCTCTGTTTCTGCCTCTCTCTGTGTTTCTGCCTCGCTCTCTCTCTTCAGCTCTCTCTCTCTCTTCAACTCTCTATCTCATTCTCTCTCTTCTGCTATCTCTCTCTCTCTTCAGCTATCTCATTCTCTCTCTTCTGCTATCTCTCTCTCTCTTCAGCTCTCTCTCTCTCTCTCTCTCTCTCTCTCTCTCTCTCTTCAGCTATCTCTCTCTCTCTCTTCAGCTCCCTCTCTTTCTCTCTCTCTCTTCAGCTGTCTCTCTCTCTCTTCAGCTGTCTCTCTCTCTCTCAGCTGTCTCTCTCTCTCTCTTCAGCTGTCTCTCTCTCTCTTCAGCTGTCTCTCTCTCTCTCTTCAGCTGTCTCTCTCTCTCTCTTCAGCTGTCTCTCTCTCTTCAGCTGTCTCTCTCTCTCTCTCTTCAGCTGTCTCTCTCTCTCTTCAGCTGTCTCTCTCTCTCTCTTCAGCTGTCTCTCTCTCTTCAGCTGTCTCTCTCTCTCTCTTCAGCTGTCTCTCTCTCTTCAGCTGTCTCTCTCTCTCTCTTCAGCTGTCTCTCTCTCTCTCTTCAGCTCTCTCTCTCTCTCTCTTCAGCTGTCTCTCTCTCTCTCTTCAGCTCTCTCTTCAGCTGTCTCTCTCTCTTCAGCTGTCTCTCTCTCTTCAGCTGTCTCTCTCTCTCTCTTCAGCTGTCTCTCTCTCTCTCTTCAGCTGTCTCTCTCTCTCTCTTCAGCTGTCTCTCTCTCTCTCTTCAGCTCCCTCTCTCTCTCCCTTCTTCTCCCCTTCTTCTCTTTCTCCCCCTCTCTTTCTCCACTCTCCCCCCCCCTATCTCTCCCCCTCTCTTTGTTTCTCCCCTTCTCATTCTCTTCCTTAACCTTTCTCTCTCTTCCTCTCTCTCTCTTTCCCTTCTCCCCCCCCCCCCTTTCTCTCACCCACTCTCTCCCTGTCTCCATTTCTCAAACTTTCTCTCTCACACTCTCTTTCTCCACTCTCACATACAGACAGACAGACAGACATACTTACAGACAGACAGACATACGTACGTAGGTAAATACATACATACAGACAGACATACGTACAGACATACATACATACACACGTACATACATACACACACACACATACATACATACACACATACACACACACACATACATACATACATACATACATACATACACACACACACACACACACACACACACACACACACACACACACACACACATACATACATACATACATACATACATACATACATACATACATACATACACACACACAAACACACACCTACATACATACATACATACATACACACACACACACACACACACACACACACACACACACACACACACACACAGACACACACACATACATACATACATACATACATACATACATACATTCCACGTTTCAAACACATGTTGCCTTTCCCTCTTGGTGGTGATCGATTAATGCATGTGCTGAATGCCTCACCCACACTCCTCTAACACACACACACACACACACACACACACACACACACACACACACACACACACACACACACACACA
>NC_134903.1:20846284-20853784 GCF_041734735.1 Babylonia areolata
TGTGTTATTCCAGACATCATGTCATTGTGACAGAGAGAAAGGGAGGGAAGAAAGGATGGAACGGAGAGAGAGAGGGAGAGAGAGAGGGGCGAGAGAAAGAAAGAGAGGGAGAGAAAAGGAGAGAGAGAAGGAGAGAGAGGGAGAGAGAGAGGGAGAGAGAGAGGGAGAGAAAGAGAGAGAGAGGGAGAGAAAGAGAGAGAGGGAGAGAGAGAGAGAGAGAGAGAAAGAGAGAGAGGGAGAGAGAGAGGGAGAGAAAGAGAGAGAGAGAGGGAGAGAAAGAGATAGAGGGAGAGAAAGAGAGAGAGAGAGTGAGAGAAAGAGAGAAAGAGGGAGAGAGAGAGGGGGGGAGAGAGAGAGGGAGAGAAAGAGAGAGAGAGGGGGGAAAGAGAGGGAGAGAGGGAGAGAGAGAGAGGGGGGAAAGAGAGGGAGAGAGGGAAAGAGAGAGAGGTTGAAAAAGAGCGAGAGAGAGGGGGCGAGAGAAAGAGAGGGAGGGAGAGAAAGAGAGAGAGGGAGAGAGAGAGAGGGGGGGAGAGAAAGAGATAGAGGGAGATAAAGAGAGAGAGAGTGAGAGAGAGTGAGAGAAAGAGAGAGATAGGGAAAAGAGAGAGAGAGGGAGAGAGAGAGAGAGAGAGGTGG
Organism: Babylonia areolata; assembly: GCF_041734735.1. Lineage (NCBI taxonomy): Eukaryota > Metazoa > Mollusca > Gastropoda > Neogastropoda > Buccinidae > Babylonia > Babylonia areolata. The sequence goes on from NC_134903.1 coordinate 20,846,921, forward strand.
AGAGAAAGAGAGGGGGAGAGAGAGAGGAAGAGAAAGAGAGAGAGAGAGGGGGAGAGGAAGAGAGGAAAAGAGAGAGAGAGATCATTAACCAATAAGCACGTTCATAAACCATTCGTCGTTGAAACAATTTCACCCCTTGTCTCAGCCTTTGTATCTATCTGTCTATGTATCTATAGATCTCTCTTTCTGTCTGTGTGTGTGTGTGTGTGTGTGTGTGTGTGTGTGTGTGTGTGTGTGTGTGTGTGTGTGACTTTGTCTCCATCTGTGGCTCCGAATAAGCACCATCTGTTCAGCATGAAAAACAAAAATACACACACACAAAAGGAAGAAGCCCAATGGTTTAATTCTTTAAAAAAAACCAAAAAAAAACAACAACAACAACCAAAAACAGGGAAAAAAAAACACAAAAAACGAACACCACTGTGGGCCAACAATAATATTAACTTCTTTCCCACCAGTGACGCTCGTTAACTCACACCCACCCACCCCCCGTCCCTCTTTTCCTTCCCCCTCTTTCCCCCTCCCCCCTCCCTCCCCTTCCTAATATCCCTGTGCTCCATAATAGTTCAAACCCACGCCCGGTCCCTAACCCTCACTCCCTCTCCACCCCACCCAGGAGCCCCCCACCAATACCTCCCGCCCAGTCACACACACACACACACACATCCTTCTAACTGACCCCCCCGACACACACACCTTCCTGCCCGAACTTTTTGCTTTATGTGTGTGTGTGCTTTGTGACTCACCGTTAATTCATTTCTCTCCAAGCTGTCCCAGGTGGTGGATTTATTTTTCATACACCGAAAGCGAGTCAGAGAGAGAGAGAGAAAAAAAAAAGATTTTGGGGAGAGAGAGAGTGGGGAGAGAGAGAGGGGTGGGGGAGAGGGAGTGAGAGAGAGAAAGAGAGAAGGGAGAGAGAGAGAGGGAGGGAGAGAGAGAAAGAGAGAAGGGAGAGAGAGAGAGGGAGGGAGAGAGAGAGGGAGAGAGGGGTGGGGAGAGAGAGTGGAGAGAGTGGGGAGAGAGGGAGAGAGAGAGAGAGGGAGAGAGAGAGGGAGGGAGAGAGAGAGGGAGAGAGGGGTGGGGAGAGAGAGTGGAGAGAGTGGGGAGAGAGGGAGTGAGAGAGAGAAGGGAGAGAGAGAGAGGGAGGGAGGGAGGGAGAGAGGGAGAGAGGGGTGGGGAGAGAGAGTGGAGAGAGTGGGGAGAGAGGGAGAGAGAGAGAGAGGGTGGGTGGGGAGACAGAGAGAGAGGAGGGAGGAGAGGGAGACAGGCAGAGAGAGAGAGAGAGGGGAGAGAGAGGGGGGGAGGGAGAGAGAGAGGAGAAAGTGGGGAGAGAGGGGGTGGGTGGGGAGACAGAGTGAGAGAGAGAGAAAGGGAGAGAGAGAGAGAGAGGGAGAGAAAAGGAAAGAGAGAGAGGGAGAGAGAGAAAAAGGGAGAGAGAGAGAGAGAGAGAGAGAGAGAGAGAGAGAGAGAGAAAACATTAACCAGCCAACCAGCGAATCTTTTTATGGGAGAAGCAGAATAAGCTTGCATATGCTTTTTTTTTGTTTTGTTTTTTTGTTGTTGCTTTTTTTCTCTTTTTTTTCTTTTTCTTTTTTTAGGGGGAAGGGGGGGCTGTAGTAGGGTTGGTGAGGGGAGGGCCGGGGGATGGGGTGGGGGAGTGCATCCAGACCTCAGGTGAAAGAGAAAATCTATATCCAAATAGTCGCAAAAATGTATGAAAAAAAGGGGGGTGGGGGGGTTGTTGAAGTACACACAGAGCATTCGGACACAAATACAGACGTCAGCATGGAAATGTATATAATCATAATGCCTACATGCATGACGAAAACGAATATACATGCATTAAGCAATAAAGACACGTATCATAAACATAACTGTATACACGCAGATATGACGAAATAGCATATCCACACTACACCACATCGCACCACACCACATCATATCACACCACACCACACCACACCATACCACACCACCACCACCACCACCACTACACCCCACCCACACTACCATCACACCACCTCCACCACCACCACACCACACCCACACTACCATCACACCACCACCACCACACCCCACCCACACTACCATCACACCACCACCACCCACACTACCATCACACCACCACCACACCACACCACCCACACTACCATCACACCACCACCACACCACACCACCCACACTACCATCACACCACCACCACCACACCCCACCCACACTACCATCACACCACCACCACCACCACACCCCACCCACACTACCATCACACCACCACCACACCACACCCACACTACCATCACACCACCACCACACCACACCCCACCCACACTACTATCACACCACCACCACCACCACCACACCCACACTACCATCACACCACCACCACCACCACACCCACACTACCATCACACTACCACCACCACCACACCCACACTACCATCACACCACCACCACCACACCACACCCACACTACCATCACACCACCACCACACCCCACCCACACTACCATCACACCACCACCACCACACCCCACCCACACTACCATCACACCACCACCACCACACCCACATTACCATCACACCACCACCACCACACCCACATTACCATCACACCACCACCACCACCACCACACCCACACTACCATCACACCACCACCACCACACCACCCACACTACCATCACACCACCACCACACCCCACCCACACTACCATCACACCACCACCACCACACCCACATTACCATCACACCACCACCACACGACACCCACACTACCATCACACCACCACCACACGACACCCACACTACCATCACACCACCACCACCACACCCCACCCACACTACCATCACACCACCACCACCACACCCCACCCACACTACCATCACACCACCACCACCACACCACACCCACACTACCATCACACCACCACCACACCCCACCCACACTACCATCACACCACCACCAGCACACCACACCCACACTACCATCACACCACCACCACACCACACCCACACTACCATCACACCACCACCACACGACACCCACACTACCATCACACCACCACCAGCACACCACACCCACACTACCATCACACCACCACCACCACACCCCACCCACACTACCATCACACCACCACCACACCCCACCCACACTACCATCACACCACCACCACACGACACCCACACTACCATCACACCACCACCAGCACACCACACCCACACTACCATCACACCACCACCACACCACACCCACACTACCATCACACCACCACCACACCCCACCCACACTACCATCACACCACCACCACACCACACCCACACTACCATCACACCACCACCACCACCACCACCACCACACCCACACTACCATCACACCACCACCACCACCACCACCACAACACCACACCCACACTACCATCACACCACCACCACACCCCACCCACACTACCATCACACCACCACCACACCCCACCCACACTACCATCACACCACCACCACACCCCACCCACACTACCATCACACCACCACCACACCACACCCACACTACCATCACACCACCACCACCACCACCACCACCACACCCACACTACCATCACACCACCACCACACCCCACCCACACTACCATCACACCACCACCACACCACACCCACACTACCATCACACCACCACCACCACCACCACCACCACACCCACACTACCATCACACCACCACCACCACCACTACACCACACCCACACTACCATCACACCACCACCACCACCACTACACCACACCCACACTACCATCACACCACCACCACCACCACCACCACCACACCCACACTACCATCACACCACCACCACCACCACTACACCACACCCACACTACCATCACACCACCACCACCACCACCACACCCCACCCACACTACCATCACACCACCACCACACCACACCCACACTACCATCACACCACCACCACACCACACCCACACTACCATCACACCACCACCACCACCACCACCACCACACCCACACTACCATCACACCACCACCACCACCACCACACCCACACTACCATCACACCACCACCACCACCACCACCACCACCACCACCACACCCACACTACCATCACACCACCACCACCACCACCACCACCACCACACCCACACTACCATCACACCACCACCACCACCACCACACCACACCCACACTACCATCACACCACCACCACCACCACCACACCCACACTACCATCACACCACCACCACCACCACCACCACACCCACACTACCATCACACCACCACCACCACCACCACCACAACTACACCACACCCACACTACCATCACACCACCACCACCACGCCCACACTACCATCACACCACCACCACCACCACACCCACACTACCACCACACCCACACTACCATCACACCACCACCACTACACCACACCCACACTACCATCACACCACCACCACCACCACCACAACCACACTACCATCACACCACCACCAAAAAGGAAATCGACAAGAGGCTCCTAACAAACGTTCAATATCACACATCTGCTTCGTCCGTTGCAGCTGCGGGCCCTATGAAATCGATCACGCCCACGTGCGCCGTCTGTCAATCACACTGAAGACTTGCACTTAGTCAGCTCGCGTGACAGACAGCCTGGTCAGTTGCCGAGGCAGATTAACGAGGGGGTAAAAAGTAACGAGTTAATGATCTCCTATAATAGTGCAGTGGAGTTAATGTTCAGTGGACACAGACATAGAAAGGAAAGGATAGGTGGCTCAGGGTGTTGATTAAAAAAAACATGGATGTGAAAGCTCGTTGTGGTTTTATATATATATATATTTTTTATCAGTCAATGCAGTGAGTTAATATCAGTGCTGATGGAAGTTTGTTTATCAAAATAATGAGAAAAAACCCCAACAAATATATGAATAAAACAAACAAGCATGAACAACAGCAACACACACACACACACACACACACACACACACACACACACACACACACACACACACACACACACACACACACACACACACACACACACGGGCAGACACACCCCTACACAGCAACGCACACACACACACACACACACACACATACACACACACACACACACACACACACACACACACACACACACACACACACACACACACACACACACACACACACACACACATAGACACGGTAATATTTGGGCATACTGAACTATGCAAGAAATTTTTCATGAAATAGGGCTTATATTGATGATAAACCAGTCAAGGTTGGGGAAGTAAAAAAAAAAAAAAGAAATGAAATAAAGAAACATGCTAAAATTTGATTTAAAAAAAAAAAAAAAGAAAAGAAAAAGGAAAAAAAAAATGGGTACACCTTGACATCATGATGTTTACAGTTTGGTTTGATGGCACTGTAGTGGGGAGGGAAAATGTTGGCAAATTTTAGCTGTAAGTAAGGACGATCTGTGCAGGGATCACAACCACAAAACATTTCTGCTCCTCCTGCTTTCCTTTTCTTTTTTTCTATTATATTGTATTGTATTTCTCTTTTTGTCACAACAGATTTCTCTGTGTGAAATTGGGGCTGCTCTCCCCAGGGAGAGCGCGTCGCTACACTACAGCGCCACCCTTTTTTTTTTTCTTCTTTTTTTTTTTTTCCTGCATGCAGTTTTATTTGTTTTTCCTATCGAAGTGGATTTTTCTACATAATTTTGCCAAGAACAACCTTTTTTGTTGCCGTGGGTTCTTTTACGTGCACTAAGTGCATGCTAGCACACGGGACCTCAAGGTCTAGTGGAGGGGGAGAAAATATCGGCGGCTGAGCCGTGATTCGAAGCAGTGTGCTCAGATTCTCTCGCTTCCATGGCGGACACGTTACCTCTAGGCCATCACTAATGAGGGGGTAGATTCGATCAGGTGGAGGGTTACCGTCACACAGGGGGAGAAACGGACAGGGGACGGAGAGAGGTTTGAACACGGGAGGAGGGAATTGAAGGGGAAGTGTGGACAGCGGGTTGGGGCGTGGCGGAGTATTGGTGGAGAGTTGGACAGGGGGGAGGGGAGTGTAGTGGGTCCAGAGGTGGGGGGAGGGGGGGGGGTTACAGGGGTTTGAGAGTGGGAAGGAGTAGGATAGGATTATATGGGAGGTTTGGGGGGTGGGGTGGGGTAGTGGGAAAAGAGAGGGGCAATTAGAAGGGGTGGGGGGTAGTTTGATAGGGGAGGGGTACAGTTGGAAAAGTACGACATGGGAAGCAGTATGGTGAGAGAGGTGGGGGGGGGGATAGGGAAAGGGGGCGGTGGGGGGGAGGGGCAATTTGAAGGGGGTGGTGGGGCGGCGGAGGCAGTTTGATGGGGGAGGGGTACAGGTGGAAAAGTACGACATGGTAAGTGGTATGGTGAGACAGGTGGTGGTGGTGGGGGGGGGGGGGGGTGATAGGGCAGGGGGTGATGGATAGGGCAGGGGGTGGGGGATAGGGCAGGGGTGATAGGGAAGGGGGTGATAGGGCAGGGGGTGGTGGATAGGGCAGGGGGTGATAGGGCAGGGGGTGATAGGGCAGGGTTTTTTGGTTTTGTTTTGGTTTTTCTCAACAAACCCTCTATTCGCAGGGGTTTTTTATTCTTTGTTTGGTTTTTCTCAATACACCCTCTATTCGCATCTCTTTCTTTCTTTGGTTTTTCTCTATACACCTTCTATTCGCATTTTTTCTTTGTTTGGTTTTTCTCAATAAACCCTCTATTCGCATTTTTTCTTTGTTTGGTTTTTCTCAATACACCCTCTATTCGCATTTTTTCTTTCTTTGTTTTTTCTTAATACACCCTCTATTCGCATTTTTTCTTTGTTTGGTTTTTCTCAATACACCCTCTATTCGCAT
>NC_134903.1:20858784-20873784 GCF_041734735.1 Babylonia areolata
TAAACGGCTGAGATAACAGCAATTTTCACGGCTTAAATTACGTGCATGTAAAAAGGAGCATAATTGTAATTTGCATGCCAAAGATTTTGTAAAAATTGTAAAAAAAAGGTTTGGATAGGAAAGGTGAAAAGGGTAAAAATCGGGTCATTCTCCCTTTCGAACCACACCACCACCATCCATCTACCCACCCCCATTCTCTCTACTCACCCATCACACACACTCACATTGGGACAACAGCACTATTTGAGTGATGACAAGTTTTTTTTTTTTTTTTTTTTTTTTTTAAGAGATACGTTTTCAGATTTGCTTTAAAGGTAGATAGATGAGTTGTTTGTCTGAGAGCAACAGGCAGAGAATTCCAGTGAATGCCGGCTCCATCGCTTGAGGAGATGATGACACAAGATACCGCTTTACTCGCCTTGAGGAGATGATGACACATAATGCCTTTAATCGCCTTGAGGAGATGATGACACATGATGCCTTTAATCGCCTTGAGGAGATGATGACACATGATGCCTTTACTCGCCTTGAGGAGATGATGACACATGATGCCTTTAATCGCCTTGAGGAGATGATGACACATAATGCCTTTAATCGCCTTGAGGAGATGATGACACATGATGCCTTTAATCGCCTTGAGGAGATGATGACACATGATGCCTTTAATCGCCTTGAGGAGATGATGACACATGATGCCTTTAATCGCCTTGAAGAGATGATGACACATGATGCCTTTAATCGCCTTGAGGAGATGATGACACATGATGCCTTTAATCGCCTTGAGGAGATGATGACACATGATGCCTTTAATCGCCTTGAGGAGATGATGACACATGATGCCTTTAATCGCCTTGAGGAGATGATGACACATGATGCCTTTAATCGCCTTGAGGAGATGACACATAATGCCTTTACTCGCCTTGAGGAGATGATGACACATAATGCCTTTAATGGCCTTGAGGAGATGACACATAATGCCTTTAATCGCCTTGAGGAGATGACACATAATGCCTTTACTCGCCTTGAGGAGATGACACATAATGCCTTTAATCGCCTTGAGGAGATGACACATAATGCCTTTACTCGCCTTGAGGAGATGACACATAATGCCTTTAATCGCTTTGAGGAGATGACACATAATGCCTTTAATCGCCTTGAAGAGATGATGACAGATAATGCCTTTAATCGCCTTGAGGAGATGATGACACATGATACCTTTAATCGCCTTGAGGAGATGATGACACATGATGCCTTTAATCGCCTTGAGGAGATGATGACACATAATGCCTTTAATCGCCTTGAGGAGATGACACATGATACCTTTAATCGCCTTGAGGAGATGACACATGATACCTTTAATCGCCTTGAGGAGATGATGACACATGATGCCTTTAATCGCCTTGAGGAGATGATGACACATGATGCCTTTAATCGCCTTGAGGAGATGATGACACATGATGCCTTTAATCGCCTTGAGGAGATGATGACACATAATGCCTTTAATGGCCTTGAGGAGATGATGACACATAATGCCTTTAATGGCCTTGAGGAGATGATGACACATGGTGCCTTTAATCGCCTTGAGGAGATGATGACACATGATGCCTTTAATCGCCTTGAGGAGATGACACATGATACCTTTAATTGCCTTGAGGAGATGATGACACATGATGCCTTTAATCGCCTTGAGGAGATGATGTCACATGATGCCATTACTCACATGGTCATCCCCATTTTCCTGGAAGCGAAAACGAAACTGGGGTCACCATGAGAGTACCGGAAACACTTGTGATCGTGAGTTTGCGCAATGAGCTCAGTAAAAACCATGCAACCACGCTTTTAACTCACTCAGTACGGCCAGTCCTCTCTTCTCCTCTACACAGACCCCTCGGATGTCCAGTGGGTGTCTGAATGACCCAACCTTTAGCTTCCGACGTCAGAACTGTGGTATTCTTTGTCAACATTCACCTCTTCAGTATAAGAGCGTTCCGCTTGTAATATTTTGATGATGGTAATTGGGATGAAACGCTGTTAACATCGTCTCTTTCGCCGTTCGTATGGAGAGAGTTAAAACAACAACAACAACTGCACAATGACTGTTGCAAGTGGTGTTGCTGCTTAAAATGATAGGACAGCCATGCAAATAAATGCATGAATGAATCAGTGGACTTGATTAGCATTGTGCGAGTAAAAAAAAAAAAACCAAACTTTTTCCTTTCTTAGATTGTGTGTTCACAACACCGCCGACTCAACTTCAAACATCAGAGACAAAAAAACCCAACAAGGAACAATCAAATGCTTGCACAGCTGATAACACACACGCACACATGCACACACACGCACATACGCACACACACATAAACACACACGCACACATACACACATATACAAACACACATAATGCAAGTGGTGCGCCGCTTAAAACTGTACAGCCATATTGGAAGTGGGGTATCTCTTTATACTGTAAAGCTATGCAGGTGGTGTACCACTTTATTTATACTGTAGGTGTATTCTCCTGTTTATTTTACAACAACAACAACAACAACAACAATACTACTACTACTACTACTACTACTACTACTACTACTACTAATAATAATAATAACTGGACATTTATCAGCGTTTTCCTCATTACACAAAGCGCTTTACAATCCACACACACACGTATACGAAATACACTCAGTCCTCATCTCACAAACATGCACAATAAACATGTATATGCGCATACAAATTTGTACGTACATACATACATAGATACATACATTCGACGCACACACAATAAAGCGTTACAATATGAGGTTTATTTATTTATCCATTCATTTCATTTATCACTATTCATCACTATCATTGTTATCATTATTATTTGTTGTTGTTGTTGTTGTTGTGTTGCCCCATCATCTGCGCCGTTTTAACTCTCTCCATACGAACGGCGAAAGAGACGACGTTAACAGCGTTTCACCCCAATTACCATCATCAAAATATTGCGAGCGGAAGGCTCTTCTACTGAAGAGGTGAATGTTGGCAAAGAATACCACAATTCTGACGACGGAAGCTAAAGGTTGGGTCATTCAGACACCCACTGGACATCCGAGGCGTCTGTGTAGAGGAGAAGAGAGGACTGGCCGTACTGAGTGAGTTAATGGCATCACTCACATGCCGCTCAGTCCGAGTCCCCCCCCACTCCCTCCCCCGATCCCCCATCTCACCTGACCCCCATACATGGCCACATCCGTCGGGCGTTCGTCTGTCGCAGTCACATCAGTCGACAGTGCAGTATGTCGATTTCTGGCAGCGAGAGAGGACACGGGGCTCTCAAGGCAATGGCAGAAGCAGCAGAAGAGTTCCAGCTGGATCTGGTCGTCGAAGAGGAATGAATTAATTTTCCCTACTCAAACTAGGCTCAGTGGCTAAAACGTCTGCCAGAAAAGGTGACTCAGTCCAGATGTGGCGACCACCCTGGAGGCGCGTGGGTTCGAACCTGCTGAGGACCAGGAAAAAAAAAGGCGGCAATACAAGGGCATCTAGGAGTCATGACCTGGGTGCAGCCCGGCCCTCTTAGAGTGTAAGGAGTTAACCCTTTCACCGCCAGTCAATTTAGAGTACAAAATTCCCTTGTGGGATAAACACAGAAAAGACAGCGGCTAAGAATAGCTGGAGATTCCCCCTGCGATGTATAGAAAATATGACCTATCCTACCACCGAACTTTAAGAGCAGCAGGTTTCATGGATAACAGACCAATGAATGATCAACTTTCAGTGACATGGGTCCTCTACCACGCCTGTGCATAAATGCGAGCTTGGCGGTGAAAGGTTTAAGGGCCGAAACTCTTGACTGAGGAGGGGGCTTCTCTCTTGAAGACCTTGTACTGCTCAGCTCTCCCTAGAGTTTAGTGAGAGCTGGATTTGGTCGTCCAAGAGGAATGAATTAAATTTCCCTCCTCAAACTAGGCGTACGATGGCTCAGTGGTTAAAACGTCTGCCAGAAAAGGTGACCACCCCGGAGGCGCGCGGGTTCGAACCTGCTGAGGACCAGGTAAAAAAAAAAAAAAAAGGCGGCAATACAAGGGCATCCAGGACTCATGACCTGGGTACAGCCCTTTCCCTTAGAGTGTAAGGAGTTAAGGGCCGAAACACTTGACTGAGGAGGGCGCTTCTTCTCTGAAGATCTTGTACTGTGCAGCTCTCCCTGGAGTTTCTTATCACTGCAATAAAGTATTCTGCATTCCTCGTGTCGGCAGACCCACGTGGGAATTTTGATGTGTGGCAGCGCTCTGCACTCTTAAAAAAAAAAATGACGTGGTAGTGAGAGCGAGTGGGTAGTTGGGGGTGGGGGCTGGATGGTGGTGGTGAGAGCGTGAAAGGGTGGGTGGTGATGAAGGTGAGGAGATTGGGTGAGTGGTGGTGGGAGGGGGTGGAGCGGGGAAAGGGGAGGGGAGGTCGGGGGCGGGTGGGGGGTGGAGGGGGGGGGGGAAGAGAAAATGTCACCGAAACCCCGCGCAACTGACGGGGCCGAAACACACAAAGAAAGACATAATTATTGTATTGTATTGTATTGTATTGTATTATTCGTTTTTGTCACAACAGATTTCTCTGTGTGAAATTTGGGCTGCTCTCCTCAGGGAGAGCGCGTCGCTACACTGAGAGCGCCACCCATTTGTTTTTTTGGTATCTTTTCCTGCCTGCAATTTTGTTTGTTTGTTTGTTTCTCCTATCGAAGTGGATTTTTCTACAGAATTTTGCCAGGAACAACCCTTTTGTTGCCGTGGGTTCTTTTACGTGCGCTAAGTGCACGGGACCTCGGTTTATCGTCTCATCCGAACGACTAGCGTCCAGACCACCACTCACGGTCTAGTGGAGGAGGGGGGGAGAAAATACTGGCGACTGAACCGTGATTCGAACCAGTGCGCTCAGATTTTCTTGCTTCCTTGGCGGACGCGTTACCTCTAGGCCATCACTCCTCTCGCTTCTCGTTTTCTCCATGGCCACCTGCACGTTCTGTCATAAAGTCATTCCTTGAATCAATGACAGCTTGCAACGATCTCATCAAGGAGAGGCAGGTCCTGACAGAAAAAAAAACAAAACAAAACAAAACACAACAGTGCTTTTCTTTTAAATGTTGGGAGGGGAGGGGGTGGGGAAGGTGTCCTATGATGTCTTTAAGTGTCGTGTGATGTCTTAGAAAGTGCCGTGTGATGTCTTAAAAAAAGTGTCCTGTGATGTCTTAAAAAAGTGTCGTCTGATGTCTTAAAAAAAGGTGCAGTGTGATGTCTTAGAAAGTGTCGTGTGATGTCTTAAAAAAAGTGTCCTGTGATGTCTTAAAAAAGTGTCGTGTGATGTCTTAGTAAAAAAAAAAAAAAAAAAAAGTGTCGTATAATGTTTTGAAAAAGTGTCGTGTGATGTCTTAGAAAGTGTCGTATAAGAAGTAGTCCGGATATCGACAGGTAAATCGATTTAAGTAAACTTTTGACCTTAAGTGAGGTATGCAAACTGTGTGAGAAGTAGCCCGGATTTCGACAAAAATGATTTGACTTGAATCACCTGCAAAATTAAGCTCCAGATCAGAAGAGTATCCACAGCAGATCGCAGAGTTTCGGCGAGGCAGAACGGCGTCAAAGAGGCACAGTGCAGGGAGACTACTGTGCTTAATCATTTCACCGCCAAGCTCGCGTTTATGCACAGGCGTGGTAGAGGACCCATGTCGCTGAAAGGTGACCATTCATTGGTCTGTTATCCATGAACCGTGGAACTGTTATCCATGAAACGTGGGAGCTGAACGCAATGGACAGACCAAAGTGGCGTTCAGCTGTCCACAAAGGCGCCAAATCCTGTGAGGCCAACAGAATCGCTGCAGCAGAGCAACGCAGACAGGCCAGGAAAAGCAATGCCAGCAAGTCCCCGACAGCCGCCACCATCCCCTGTCCATACTGCGTCAGAACCTTCCGGGCGCGGATTGGCCTGACCAGTCATCTGCGCACCCACAGAGCCCAACCCACCCACCCCCAGGATGACTAAATGGTCCTCGTCGATCCCGACGGACGAACCACATCCATGAACCTTCTGCTCTTAATGTTTGGTGGTAGGATAGGACATATTTTCTATACATCGCAGGGGGAACCCCCAGCTATTTTTAGCCACTGACGTTTCTGTGTTTGTACCACAAGGGAATTTCGTACTCTAAATTGACTGGCGGTGAAAGGGTTAACTCTTTCAACCCTGCGCACGAGTGCTGCTAGGTCGTCAAATTTGTTTCATCGAAACTTTTGAGCACTGCAAGGGCGTCAATTTTTTTGTTTCATTGAAACTGTTTCCATGGTCCTACCCAATCATAAACCACAAGCAAAAAGGAAAATAACTTCAACAGTATTTCCGGCTTTTGTCAACGCGTGTCAATTTGAAGGGGAAACTGGTCGATTTTATTCTAATTTTACTGCATCAAAATGGCAAAGAAGCCTGCTGAAGCTGTAAACACCCGAGGGTTGAATGGATTAACCACCTGGAGTCAAAGTGCCAGAAGATTTCCAGAAGTCTGGTCTTCACAGACAGCGGTCGAAGGAGAAAATCGAGTGGAAGAGAGGGATACATAACTGAAACGATTGTATTGTATTTTGTTGTATCGGCTTATGTCACAGATTGACTAAGTTCACAGTTGGGCCAACAGAAAAGTGAGAGTTGTATTATCAATGGTTTCTCCAGTGCAATGGGAAATCTTTCATAGCTTAGTCTTCTGTAAAGGACTATGACTCTCTAACCAGGAGGCCAAATTGCACTGGCTCTTAGTGCTGCAGCCTTGGGGGCTAGTTGGAGTTTGGGAACCATCCCAACGCCGACTGTCCTAAAACCCTCTTGGCCGAGAGAGTGGGGATGTAACTTGGGCAAGACACTCTCCACAATAATCAAGTTCTAGCCCAAATAGTCGGGACAGCATTTGGTTCTTCTGCCATTCCGATGGTCATAGTCGGACACGACTGACTATCATACATGTATTGTATCGTATTGCACTGTCTTGTCATGTATTGTACTGTTTTGTCTTGTATTGCAGGCCTACTACTCTTTTGTCACAACAGATTTCTCTGTATGAAATTCGGGCTGCTCTTTCCAGGGAGAACTGCGTCGCCATAGCACAGCGCCACATTTTTCTTTTTCTGCCTACAAATGTATTTTACTTCCCTATGAAAGCGGATGCTTCTTCTACATCATTTTGCCAGGGAACAACCTTTTCTTTTTGTTGCCGTGGGTTCTTTTCTGTGTGTTTTAAGTGTCTGTCACAAAATTTAGAACTCTGTTTAACGTCTCATCCGACAGACTGGCGTCCACACGTGTGTTGAATCAGAGCAGTTGGCCCCCGAAAACGGAAGTATGGCTGCCTACATGGCGGGGTAAGAACGGTCAAACACGTAAAAGCCCAGTCGTGTACACACAAGTTAACGTGGGACTTGCAGCCCACGATTGAAGAAGAAAAAGAAGAAGGAGAAGAATCCGAGCAGGCACAAGCGAACACCACTGAAGTGACACAGCGGCAGTGCTGGGACTTCTCTTGTGGTGGCCCCATGGCGGTTTGTGAGATCGACGGTAATCTGTTGACCGCTGCGGCTGGCCTGCGTGCGGTTGTGTGTGTGTGTGTGTGTGTGTGTGTGTGTGTGTGTGGTGTTGGGTATTTTGACTTTGTTTGTTTTTGTACAATGGAAAGAAACACTTGGAAAAAAAAGTCTAACATACCCAGAATGTGGGATGCTTCATTCTGACAACATATCTTCTGCAGTTAAATCTTTATTTATCTATTATATATATGGACATCATGAGACCAGTATGTTTACCCAATCAACATTTCACACTAACCATTCAAATCTTTATTTCCGTTAGTTAACTCTTTATTAACCGTATCTCACTCACACCCTTTAACTACCCTGTCCTCTGACAACGGTCACTTCTTCAAACCATGAGTTTGATAGCTGTTGTGCGAAACTTGCTGCTTAAGATATATAGCAGATGAAGAAGTTGGCGGATCATCAGCTCTCTCTGGTACCTCACCCTCTGTATAGCAGGTGAGGAAAATATCAGTGCATTATCAACTCTATCATACCCTCTGTCACTGAAAATGACAACTGTCACACCCCTTTGCTACCTTGCCTTCAGGAAACGCTCGCTTCTACAAAACAGGAGTTTGATGGTTGTGCGAAACTTGCTGCCAAAGACACAGTATATGAAGAAGTTGACGGAAGAGTTGATGTAGTAGCAGAGTTGCTGGATGGCTGCGAAGATCTGGAACAAGTCGTTGTGCTCCCCCACATGGTCCAGCCCAGGGATGAAGGGGTGCAGGGAGTGGAAGAGAAACGTTGGAGTTGTGCACACCACGAACTGCACACTGCTGCCGATTAGCATCCGGGTCAAGGTCACGTCCTTGGCAGAGTGTCTGCCGGCGGACATGGGCGACAAAGACTGCTGACGCCATTCCTTCATTTGACGTAATTTGACGACTGTGACGACGGTGGCCAAAGACACGCCGATGATGTAAAAACCTGGAAGAAGGATTCCGTACACAAGTCCTTCAAACGTGTCCACCAGTTCCTTGTTCTGAGAATAGAACTCGCTGGCGAAATACGCATCGAACATCCGATCGTTGGCCGGATCGAATATACACACCACTTGCCATCTTGTGGCGATGACGTAATAACCTCCTAGTATGACGGCATGTCCAATGACGATGATGGCGGCAGTAGTTTCTGTGCGCAGTATTCGCTGTGCCCGTAGCGGGGTGACGACACAAAGACATCGTTCAAAAGCGATCAACGTCGACATGAATCCAGACACATAGATAAACCCCACCAGCCACTGCAACCAGTTACTGATGCTGTACTTGGCGAGAAAAACTGTGCCGTTTGAGACGGCGGAATAGATTCTGTCCAGTTTCAACGCAAAATAAACGGATATTACCATAGCGTCAGCGATGGATAAGAAACACAGACACAGGTTGATTCGCTCTTTAATCCCGTGCTTCCAAAACACAATCACGTTGACGATATTCAAAGGGACAGATACGACAAAAAACACCATCAGTAGATACACATCCACGATGGTTTCAAGCTGTTGTGGTTCCTGTTCCACCGAGATACTTGCACTTTCCGAGTCATGCCCTTGCAGTGAGAAATTTGATGACGGAACCAACAGACGACACTCGTCCAGCCGTTGCAAACTTATCAGCCTGTCGGTGGCGTTTACGTCAGGTGTTAATGTTGACGTCATGCTTGCATTTACGTCACCAGTGTACAGCTTCATCTTGCGTGTTGTTGAAGTGTAGAGGGGCAGAGGGGGGTGGGGGAAGATTGTTTGTAATTCTTTTTGGTTTTTTCTTTCTTTTTTTTTTTTTTAATTCCCAGTTGGGCGCCACGATTGCAGTTTGATTCAAAATTAAGTCAAAATCACGATTAAGTCAAAAGTGAACATGTGATCATGTACAAAAGTTTTATTTATTTCATTCTATTTTATTTTATTGTTTTTAACCACAAGTGTTTGCTGTTGCTGTTTGTTTTCCACTGTGTCAGGTAATGTGCATTCAATTCACATGCTTTTTTTTCCGAATCTGCAGTTGTTCAGATTTCTCCCTGTCTGTCTCTGTCTCTGTCTCTCTGTCTGTTTGTATTTATCTGATTGTCTGTATGTCTGTCTGTCTCTACGGCTCCATCTCTGTCTCTCCTGTCTTTTTTTTTTTTGTGGCTTGCTCTTGCTTTATAGATCTCTCTCTCTCTCTCTCTCACTTGTTCAGGTGGTAAACTGTGGAATGAAATCCCCGAGTATCTTAAAAGAAAAGAGAAAAAAAAAAAAGATCTACCATATCATCTTTCAAAAGAGCACATCAGAAATATCTGATGCAACAAATGTAATTAGTTCCAGCAAAATCAAAGCATATGATGCGATCCTAGTAAGCCAACACAATTTGAATAATTGTTCTCCAACAGTGTGTAAGCAAGGAAAAAGGCGGGTGTAAGTATGCGTGTTCATGTCTATGTACTTGTGTGTTCTAGTACATGTGTGTGATACCTGTGTGTGCACACACACGTGTGTGTGAAGATTTTCATGTTTTGTGTGATTTTCATGATGTTTCCGTAATTATAGTCTTTGATTCAACCGTTTATGTATGTATTATTATCTATTTGGTTTGTTCTATGTCATTTATCTATTCACACTTATTGCATTCATTATATTGTCTGTATTGTGTGTCAGGTCAGGGGCATAGCTCTTGCAACTGGTACCATGTTACCCAGTACTACCTGCCGCATGTGAAGTCTCTCAACGACGGACCAGGCGGAGGAGGAAACCTTTCCCAACGGCTGTGAAGGCAGAAGAGGATGACCAAAGGGCAGGGGGAGCTCTTATCCTTGGCTGGAAGTCCTCCTAGGAGACGGAGCTCCGAAGAAAAAACCTGCACCTGCCGAGGCCGTCCTACACGTGGCAGTATCTGCACCTAGATCCATACACAAAGCCTGCCTCGCTTAGTACCTATTAGGAAACCGCACCTACTTGGACATCCAACACTAGCGGTCGAAAACAACAGAAGAAAAGAACCAGGAGTCATGCCCTGAGTCTGGGTGCCTGGAGTGTTCGCACCCTACTCGACAGAGACGACAGACCAGAAAGACGCACAGCGCTCATTGCTAGAATGCTTGATCGCTATCAGGTGGACATAGCAGCCTGAGCGAAAGCAGGTTTGCCGGTGAAACCCAGCTGGAGGAAGTTGGAGGGGGCTACACCTTCTACTGCATTGGGAAGCCAGAGGACACTCCAAGAACCTCAGGCGTGGGCTTTGCCATACGAACCAAACTTGCACGACATCTTGACAGCCTTCCACGTGGGATAAACGATAGGCTGATGACCCTGCGTCTGAAGCTGTCCAAGGATCGCTTTTCCACAGTCATCAGCCGCTATGCCCCGACGATGACCAACCCTGATGACATCCAAGAAGCTTTCTAGCTCAGCCACACCATTTCAGCGATAGACAGAAAGGACAGGCTGATCATCCTTGGGGATTTCAATGCCCGCGTCAGCGTGGACTTCTCCTCGTGGCCAAAAGTCCTAGGACAGCACGGCACTGGCAAGTTCAACTCAAAGACTGCTTTTGCTCTCGCTCTGCGCGCAGCATGGACTGACCATCACCAACACCCTCTTCAAACAAGCGGACAAGTACAGTAACACATGGATGCACCCCCGTTTCAAGCAATGGCACATGCTGGACTATGTGATTGTCCGGCAGAGGGACAGAGGTGATGTTTCCATTACACGCTGCATGAGAGGAACAGTCTGTTGGTCGGACCATTCGCCTGGTACGCAGCAAGATGAACATCAGACTTGCATGCAAGCTCCAACCAGCCAGGCAGAAACCCCCTAGGAAGCTGAACATCCACCGCCGCCATATCACCAAGGACGTGCTGCAGCAGCAAATACAAGCAGCTCTCCAAGACATTCCAGCATCTACTGATGTAGAAGAGGTATGGAGCACCTTTAGAGATGCTGTGTACACAGCAGCAGCGGACACACTCGGCTTTGTACGGAGGAGCCACAAAGACTGGTTTGACGAGAACGACTCTGGAATCTCCAAGCTCCTGAACACACTTCATATACGGCATCAGGATCACATTTCCGATAAACACTGCCAGAGGAAGGAGAACCAGTTCGTGCAAACCAAGCAACTCGTACAGAAGAGGCTGCGTGAGATGAACACCTGGTGGGAGAGAAAGTCCGAAGAGCTTCAGTCCGCTGCTGATGCTCACGACATGAAGACATTCCATGATGGTCTCCGAGCAGTGTATGGGCCGAGATTCACAGGATCAACCCCTGTCCGAGCCTTGGACGAGACCACCCTCCTGACAGACAAGAAAGACATCCTTGCCCGCTGGGCAGAGCACTTCAACACCCTCCTAAACAGGGACTCGTCCGTATCTGACGAGGCAATTGCAGCCCTCCCACAGCTACTAGTCAGTGACTCGCTAGCTGCCCCTCCCACCAAGACCGAGACCCGGAAGGCCCTGAAGCTGACAACGTCAGGGAAAGCACCAGGAGCGGATGGAATCCAGGCCGACATCTACAAGTATGGAGGCGATGTGCTGACAGACAAGCTGACCGCCCTGTTCCATTCTATCTGGGAGAGAGGGGAGGTCCCCCAGGATTTCAAGGATGCTTCAATTGTCCACATTTACAAACGGAAGGGAGACAAAAAATCCTGCGATAACCACCGTGGAATCTCCTCTGCATCGCTGGCAAGATCTTCGCCCGCATCATACTGAACAGACTGTTTGACCATGTCTCCAACACAGTCATCCCTGAAGCATAGTGCGGCTTCCGCTCAGGCAGGGGAACATGTGACATGATGTTTGCCGTACGCCAGACGCAAGAGAAGTGCCGTGAACAGAACAAGGAGCTCCACATGGTCTTTGTAGACCTGACTAAGGCCTTCGACACGGTGAACCGCCGTGGTCAGTGGAAGATCCTCCTAAAGTTCGGCTGCCCAGAGAGCCTAATCCAGCTGATTGCGTCATTCCATGATGGCATGCAGGCAAGAGTACAGGAAAACGTTCCCTGTGGTAAATGGAGTGAATCTTTTTGATAACCCATGCCTCTCTTACCACCTCCCCTCCTCTGTGTCACTGTGTGTGTGGGGGGGGGGGGGGGGGGGGGGGGCAGAAAGGTTGATTGGGATTGGGGATGGAAGGGGTTAAGGGTGGGGGTGGGGGTTGCAACAACAACAACAACAAAATTCTGCAAGGGATCCCCCCACACGTTTTTTGGTGTCATGAGTCAGTTGACGGATGGATTAGGGGGGTCTGAATGTAAGGGTGTGGGCCACAATCTCTGCCTTCGGGTAGCCAGTTCCAGGGGTTATGACGCCGCCCCTTCTTGATTCAGACCCCGGAGTTTTTTGTTTGTTTTTTTCTTGTCGTTGTTGTTGTGTGTGCGTGTGCGTGCGCGTGCGCGCGTGTGTGTGTATGTGTTATTGTTGTTGTTGTTGTTGTTGTTTTCTCCCCATCTTATACCCGTTTTTGTAAAACTTCTTTCTCTTTTTGTCTTTGGTTAAGTGTGCATGTGTATGTGTCAATGTGTGTGTGTGTGTGCGTGAGATTGCTTATCTCTCTCTCTCTCTCTTTCTTTTTCTCTGTGTATGTGTGTGTGTGTACGTGCGTGCGCGCGCGCGCGCGTGTGAAATGAAAAGAACCGACTGTCATAAACGTTTGACTGAATTTGATTGACAGGCTCTCAATGTTCGACCTCCCCCACCCCCGCTCCTTTCTCTCCCACTCCCCACCCCCATCCCCCAGCCATCCAACAGCACCAGTACCTCTAAACTAACATCACCTCCACAACCCCCTCTCCCCCCCCCCCCCCCCACCAAGAAGAGGAGGAGGAGGAGAAGAAGAAGAGGAGGAGGAGGAGAAGAAGAGGAGGAGGAGAAGAAGAAAAAGAAGAAGAAGAGGAGGAGGAGGAGAAGAGGAGGAGGAGGAGGAGAAGAGGAGGAGGAGAAGAGAGAAAGAGAGAAGAGGAGGAGGAGGAGAAGAAGAAAAAGAAGAGGAGAAGAGGAGGAGGAGGAGAGGAGGAGGAGGAGGAGAAGAAGAGGAGGAGGAGAAGAAGAGGAGGAGGAGAAGAAGAGGAGGAGAAGAGGAGGAGGAGAAGAAGAGGAGGAGAAGAAGAAGAGGAGGAGGAGGAGAAGAAGAGGAGGAGGAGAAGAGGAGGAGGAGGAGAAGAGGAGGAGGAGAAGAAGAAGAAAAAGAAGAAGAAGAGGAGGAGGAGGAGGAGGAGGAGAGAACTAACACTGCATAAAAATTAATAAACGATGAGGCCAGGAGATCAAATGATCAACAAATAGTAAAGAGTGGTAACTCTCTCCATAAACAAGGTACATAACTTCAGGAAGAGTCTGGGTTTGTTCCACTGTACCTTTTATTTAACTGTGTGCTAGCTGAACCGGTAGCGTAAGCAGCATTGCCCTGAAGTTATGTACCTTGTTTATGGAGAGAGTTACCACTCTTTACTTTTTTTTTTTTTTTTTTTTTTTTGTGAAACACTGCGTGCAGCTGTGTCTTCTCTGACCTGGGTATGATTCCCTCAGTGTGTTTCTAGAATGTCCTGATGAACACGGCATGTAGCTGTATCTCTCGGGCCTGGTTAATATTCTTTCTGTTTGTTTTTGCTGGTAGCTGAAGAAGAAGCTCTTCGAGAGAAAAAGACACTGTACCACTGTACATTCTTCTTCTTCTTCTTCGTCGCCTTCTTTCCTCCTTCTTCTCATTATCGTCATCATCATCACACTATCCATCATCATCATCATCATCATCATCATTATTATTATCTCTATCATTGTTATTATTCAATTTCGCCGTGGGATCAATCTTCACAGTATGATTCAAGAGGGCGTGGATATTCCTCTGTGAGAGCTTAAATCACTTTTTTTTTTCTTCTTTTTTTTTGTTAGAATTAAAAAGAGATCCATTGTTTTGGTGTTCAAAGTTATACAACCTGCAGACCAACACACCGCAATCTGTCTGTCTGGCTGTCTGTTCTCTCTGTCCTGTTTGTCTGTCTGTCTCTCTCTGTGTCCCCTTTCCATCTCTCCACACACACACACTTGTGTGTGTGTGTGTGTGTGTGTGTGTTATAGAAACAGGGAGACACAAAGGCATACCACTGAGAGTTACGGCTTTGTAAGGTTTGTAACATGTCTGTGATTGGTGATGAGTTTCATTTTATAATGGATTGTCCCAATTATGATCAATTACGAAATAGATATGTTCCTAAAAAAAATATTTGTCTCCAAATTATGGAGGCAAAAAAGTCATTTTAGCTATAAGTAAGATGATTACATTTGCAAATGTTGCCTAGTTATACTTTTGGAGTTAAAAGACATTTGTGTTAGCTATAAGTAAGATGATTACATTTGCAAATGTTGCCTAGTTATACTTTTGGAGTTAAAAGACATTTGTGTTAGCTATAAGTAAGATGATTACATTTGCAAATGTT
>NC_134903.1:20878784-20888784 GCF_041734735.1 Babylonia areolata
AATCCGGTGTTCGTGTGTGTGTGTGTGTGTGTGTGTGTGTGTGTGTGTGTGTGTGTGTGTGTGTGTGTGTGTGTGTGCATTATCAATCTCATCCTCATTCTTCATCAATGGAGGGAAAACAATGTTCCAGATTCTTTCTCGTGCCAATACAAGAACCTATGGTGAACGTGTCAATACCAGAACCTATGGTGAACGTGTCAATACAAGAACCTGTGGTGAACGTGTCAATACAAGAACCTATGGTGAACGTGTCAATACAAGAACCTATGGTGAACGTGCCAATACAAGAACCTGTGGTGAACGTGCCAATACAAGAACCTATGGTGAACGTGCCAATATAAGAACCTATGGTGAACGTGCCAATACCAGAACCTGTGGTGAACGTGCCAATACAAGAACCTGTGGTGAACGTGCCAATACAAGAACCTGTGGTGAACGTGCCAATACCAGAACCTATGGTGAACGTGCCAATACCAGAACCTATGGTGAACGTGCCAATACCAGAACCTATGGTGAACGTGTCAATACCAGAATCTATGGTGAACGTGCCAATACAAGAACCTGTGGTGAACGTGCCAATACAAGAACCTGTGGTGAACGTGTCAATACCAGAACCTATGGTGAACGTGTCAATACCAGAACATATGGTGAATGTGCCAATACAAGAACCTGTGGTGAACGTGCCAATACAAGAACCTGTAGTGAACGTGTCAATACCAGAACCTATGGTGAACGTGCCAATACAAGAACCTGTCGTGAACGTGTCAATACCAGAACATATGGTGAATGTGCCAATACAAGAACCTGTGGTGAACGTGTCAATACAAGAACCTATGGTGAACGTGTCAATACCAGAACCTATGGTGAACGTGCCAGTACAAGAACCTGTGGTGAACGTGCCAATACAAGAACCTATGGTGAACGTGTCAATACCAGAACCTATGGTGAACGTGCCAATACAAGAACCTGTGGTGAACGTGTCAATACAAGAACCTATGGTGAACGTGTCAATACCAGAACCTATGGTGAACGTGTCAATACCCGAACCTGTGGTGAACGTGTCAATACCAGAACCTATGGTGAACGTGTCAATACCAGAACCTATGGTGAACGTGTCAATACCAGAACCAATGGTGAACGTGTCAATACAAGAACCAGTGGTGAACGTGACAATACCAGAACCTATGGTGAACGTGTCAATACCAGAACCTATGGTGAACGTGTCAATACCAGAACCTATGGTGAACGTGTCAATACAAGAACCTATGGTGAACGTGTCAATACAAGAACCTATGGTGAACGTTCTTTCTTCTTTGCTGCTCCTCACATCTGGAACAACCTTCCTCAGCATATCCGTGCATCTCATTCTATTTCTTCTTTTCGCTCATCACAAAAACTCATCTTTTTTAAAACCTATCTATAAGTACTCTCAGCTTCCTTGTTCTCCAACACCACCCATGTCAGCTCACCTTGGATGTATGTAGAGTGGGAAAGGGAGAGTGTGGGTGGGGGAGGGTGGGGGAGGGGGGAGGGGTTTTTGAGAAAGAGTGGTCATGAATGTTTTATGTAACTTGTAATATTTTTCTTTCATGTTAAGCGCCCTGAGCTCTTAGAGAGAAAGGGCGCTATATAAATGTACATGCTTGCTCTCATGGTGAGACCTCAGTTTTCATGCCCCCTCTGTAATTATTTCAAGTCTTTGGTGGGTGAGTTACTGTGAAAGCCTTCATTGTCGGCAGATTCATGGTGGATGTGTGTGTTCGGGGAGGGGGTTGCGGGGAGGAAGGGGGGGTGCGGGGGGAGGGAGGAGAAGGGAGGAGGGGGGAGGCGGAGAGGGGAGGAGGGGGGGGGGCAGAGAGGGGAGGAGGGGCGGGGGGGGGGCGGAGAGGCATGGGGTGCTGTCTTTGGAGGGACGTGGTGGCTGTCTCCACTCTGGAAGGGAACACTGACTTCTATCTGGCTCCGCGACTAAGCCATTATTTTTTATTTTTTTATTTTTTCGTCGGTAAAGACGGCTGAGTTGGTAAGTGTCCTGTATTTGTTATCTAATCAAAACAGACGCTACTGAATACTATCGAAAGCGACTCGGCAGCAGCGCAGGGTCTCCTCCTGTGTGTAATCTCTTGGCGACAGCGAAGATTTCCTGTGGACTGTCGGAAGACGAATTCGGGTGTTCTGTGTTTGGGGACTCGGGGTGAGCGACGTAAAAGTATATGCAGATGATGGGGCGGCAAAAGAAAAAAAAAAGAAAGAAAGAAATAAAAGATAATTTTTTTTTTTTTTTTTAAATCGTGAAACAAATTCACGATGCCTTGATATTATAGACTGCCTATGCTTTTCGTTGTCGTCACCATCCATGAAAGTTGTTCTCTCTCGCTGTCTGTCTGTCTGTCTGTCTCTCCTTCTGTTTATCTGCCTCTTTCTCTTTCTCTGTCTCTATCTGTCTGTCTGTCGGTTGGTCGGTCTCTCTCTCTCTCTCTCTCTCTCTCTCTCTCTCTCTCTCTCTCTCTCTCTCTCTCTGTGCCTTTTTTCTGTCACATATAAATGTTCTCTCTCTCTGTCTCTCTCTGTGTGCCTTTTTTCTGTCACATATAAATGTTCTCTCTCTCTGTGTCTCTCTGTGTGCCTTTTTCTGTCACATATAAATGTTCTTTCTCTCCCTCTCTCTCTCTCTCCCTCTCTCTCTCTCTCTCTCTACATACAATCTCTTTCGCTAGATCTGTCTCTATCAATCTTTCTGTCACATTAGCTCTCTCTCTCTCTCTCTCTCTCTCTCTCTCTCTCTCTCTCTCTGCACCCCCCCTCACCACCACCCCCCACCTCTCTCTCTTTCAATACAAAGCCAGCCGTTACAGATAAAGAGGTATTCGAACCTTTATTCGAGAGCTTTTTACAATGCTTTACAAGTTACTTGATGGGTCATTATATATGAATTATATACTACAGGACATGTGTGACATGTAGAATTGTATGATGCTGTCATGCACTGTTTGCATACTCCTTCGTAAAGAGGTCAGTGCCTGCTATATATGAATAAATCATCTGATAACCGCGCGGTCTGTCAATTTGGGGTTCTTGTGTGTTTTTCTCTGTGGAATTCTTTGTCTGTGTGGGTATGTTGACCTGTCTGTCTGTTCCATGTCGCTGTCTCTCTCTTTGTCTGTATCTCTGTCTCTCTGTGTGTGTGTGTGTGTGTGTGTGTGTGTGTGTGTGTGTGTGTGTGTGTGTGTGTGTGTGTGTGTGTGCTGTGCATGCGTGTATTATGTGTGAGTGAGAAGGTGAGTGAGTGAGTGAGTGTGTGTGTGTGTGTGTGTGTGTGTGTGTGTGTGTGTGTGTTTGTGTGTGTGTGAGACAGAGAGATAGAGAGAGAGAGAGTGTGTATGTGCGCGCGCGTGTGCGCGTCAGTGTGCGTGTTCGTCGAATGTATATAAACACATACACTTCCTGAGAATTCGAGCACACGGTTTTGTTTTTTGTTTTTTTTTTTCTTCTTTTTTTCTTTCCTTTCCTTTAAAAAGAACAACAGCAACAACAACAACAAGAACAAAATCAGACTAAACCCTTTTACACCTGAGAAGAACAGGCAAGAACACGTTGCCACAACTGCAATCGTATCAGTCGATATTTATTATCACTTCAGATAGATCCTGTAAGTGAGAGAGAGGGTAAGAGAGAGAGAGAGAGAGGGTAAGAGAGAGAGAGGGTAAGAGAGAGAGAGAGAGGGTAAGAGAGAGAGAGGGTAAGAGAGAGAGAGAGGGTAAGAGAGAGAGAGAGAGAGAGAGGGTAAGAGAGAGAGAGGGTAAGAGAGAGAGAGAGAGAGAGGGTAAGAGAGAGAGAGAGGGTAAGAGAGAGAGAGAGGGTAAGAGAGAGAGAGGGTAAGAGAGAGAGAGAGAGAGAGGGTAAGAGAGAGAGAGGGTAAGAGAGAGAGAGAGAGAGAGAGGGTAAGAGAGAGAGAGGGGGTAAGTGAGAGAGAGGGTAAGAGAGAGAGGGGGTAAGAGAGAGAGAGAGAGAGGGTAAGAGAGAGAGAGGGTAAGAGAGAGAGAGAGAGGGGGTAAGAGAGAGAGGGAGAGAGAGAGAGAGGGTAAGAGAGAGAGAGGGTAAGAGAGAGAGAGTGTGTGTAAGAGAGAGAGAGAGGGGGTAAGAATGAGAGAGGGTAAGAGAGAGAGAGGGTAAGAGAGAGAGAGAGAGAGAGGGTAAGAGAGAGAGAGGGTAAGAGAGAGAGAGAGAGAGGGTAAGAGAGAGAGAGGGTAAGAGAGAGAGAGAGAGAGGGTAAGAGAGAGAGAGAGAGGGTAAGAGAGAGAGAGAGAGAGGGTAAGAGAGAGAGAGGGTAAGAGAGAGAGAGAGAGAGGGTAAGAGAGAGAGAGAGGGTAAGAGAGAGAGAGAGAGAGGGTAAGAGAGAGAGAGTGTGTAAGAGAGAGAGGGTAAGAGAGAGAGAGGGTAAGAGAGAGAGAGAGGGTAAGAGAGAGAGAGGGTAAGAGAGAGAGAGAGAGAGGGTAAGAGAGAGAGAGGGTAAGAGAGAGAGAGTGTGTAAGAGAGAGGGTAAGAGAGAGAGAGGGTAAGAGAGAGAGAGAGAGGGTAAGAGAGAGAGAGGGTAAGAGAGAGAGAGAGGGGGTAAGAGAGAGAGCGTGTAAGAGAGAGAGAGAGGGTAGGAGAGAGAGAGAGGGTAAGAGAGAGAGAGGGTAAGAGAGAGAGAGAGAGGGGGTAAGAGAGAGAGGGTAAGAGAGAGAGGGTAAGAGAGAGAGAGAGAGGCGTGGGGGGACGGACAGCAGGGAGGAGGGGCGGGGGTGGGGTGAGGGGGGGTGGAAGAAAGAGGGAGGGAGAGAGGGAGGGTGGAGAGAGAGAGGGAGGGAGAGAGGGAGGGTGGAGAGAGGAAGGGAGGCGGTGAGAGAGAGAGAGAGAGAGAGAGAAAGGGAGTGAGTGAGAGAGAGAGAGAGAGAGAGCGTGAGGTAGGGAGAGAGAAAATGGGTGGAGAGAGGGAGGGTGGGGTGGGGGTAGGAGGTAGAGAGGGGGGTGGAGAGAGGGAGAAAGGCGGTGGGAGAGAGAGACAGAGAGAGAAAGGGAGTGAGAGAGAGAGAGAGAGAGAGAGAGAGAGAGAGAGAGAGCGTGAGGTAGGGAGAGAGAGAATGGGTGAAGAGAGAGGGAGATAGGGAGAGACGGATAGGGAGGGGATGGAGAAAGGGGTGGGAGGAGAGAGAGGGGGCGGGAGAGAGAGAAAGTGGAAGGGAGAGAGAGGGAGTGAGAGTGAGGTAGGGAGAGAGAGAGGGGGAGAGAGAGACAGAGACAGGGAGACAGACAGACAGAAAGAGAAAGAGAGAGAAAGACACAAGCAGACAGACAGAAAGGCAGAGACGGAGAGAGACGGAGAGAAAGAGACAGAAAGAGAAAAAAGACAGAGACTGACAGACAGAGACAGACAGACAGACACAGAAAGACCGGAAGAGATAGAACAGAAAGTGTTTGTCATGTATCTCAAACCCACAGAAAGACCGGAAGAGATAGAACAGAAAGTGTTTGTCCTGTATCTCAAACACACAGACACAGAGACCGGAAGAAATAGAACAGAAAGTGTTTGTCCTGTATCTCAAACCCACAGACACAGAAAGACTGGAAGAGACAGAACAGAAAGTGTTTGTCATGTATCTCAAACCCACAGACACAGAAAGACCGGAAGAGATAGAACAGAAAGTGTTTGTCATGTATCTCAAACCCACAGACACAGAAAGACCGGAAGAGATAGAACAGAAAGTGTTTGTCCTGTATCTCAAACCCACAGACACAGAAAGACCGGAAGAGATAGAACAGAAAGTGTTTGTCATGTGTCTCAAACCCACAGACACAGAAAGACCGGAAGAGATAGAACAGAAAGTGTTTGTCATGTATCTCAAAGACACAGACACAGAAAGACCGGAAGAGATAGAACAGAAAGTGTTTGTCATGTATCTCAAAGACACAGACACAGAAAGACCGGAAGAGATAGAACAGAAAGTGTTTGTCATGTATCTCAAACCCACAGACACAGAAAGACCGGAAGAGATAGAACAGAAAGTGTTTGCCATGTGTCTCAAACCCACAGACACAGAAAGACCGGAAGAGATAGAACAGAAAGTGTTTGTCATGGATCTCAAACCCACAGACACACAAAGACCGGAAGAGATAGAACAGAAAGTGTTTGTCCTGTGTCTCAAACCCACAGACACAGAAAGACCGGAAGAGATAGAACAGAAAGTGTTTGTCATGTATCTCAAACCCACAGACACACAAAGACCGGAAGAGATAGAACAGAAAGTGTTTGTCATGTGTCTCAAACCCACAGACACACAAAGACCGGAAGAGATAGAACAGAAGGTGTTTGTCATGTGTCTCAAACCCACAGACACAGAAAGACCGGAAGAGATAGAACAGAAAGTGTTTGTCATGTGTCTCAAACCCACAGACACAGAAAGACCGGAAGAGATAGAACAGAAAGTGTTTGTCCTGTATCTCAAACCCACAGACACAGAAAGATCGGAAGAGATAGAACAGAAAGTGTTTGTCATGTGTCTCAAACCCACAGACACAGAAAGACCGGAAGAGATAGAACAGAAAGTGTTTGTCATGTATCTCAAAGACACAGACACAGAAAGACCGGAAGAGATAGAACAGAAAGTGTTTGTCATGTATCTCAAAGACACAGACACAGAAAGACCGGAAGAGATAGAACAGAAAGTGTTTGTCATGTATCTCAAACCCACAGACACACAAAGACCGGAAGAGATAGAACAGAAAGTGTTTGTCATGTATCTCAAACCCACAGACACAGAAAGACCGGAAGAGATAGAACAGAAAGTGTTTGTCATGTATCTCAAACCCACAGACACAGAAAGACCGGAAGAGATAGAACAGAAAGTGTTTGTCCTGTATCTCAAACCCACAGACACAGAAAGACCGGAAGAGATAGAACAGAAAGTGTTTGTCATGTGTCTCAAACCCACAGACACAGAAAGACCGGAAGAGATAGAACAGAAAGTGTTTGTCATGTATCTCAAAGACACAGAAAGACCGGAAGAGATAGAACAGAAAGTGTTTGTCATGTATCTCAAACCCACAGACACAGAAAGACCGGAAGAGATAGAACAGAAAGTGTTTGTCCTGTATCTCAAACCCACAGACACAGAAAGACCGGAAGAGATAGAACAGAAAGTGTTTGTCATGTGTCTCAAACCCACAGACACAGAAAGACCGGAAGAGATAGAACAGAAAGTGTTTGTCATGTATCTCAAAGACACAGAAAGACCGGAAGAGATAGAACAGAAAGTGTTTGTCATGTATCTCAAACCCACAGACACAGAAAGACCGGAAGAGATAGAACAGAAAGTGTTTGTCATGTATCTCAAAGACACAGAAAGACTAGAAGAGATAGAACAGAAAGTGTTTGTCATGTATCTCAAACCCACAGACACAGAAAGACCGGAAGAGATAGAACAGAAATGTTTGTCATGTATCTCAAACCCGCAGACACAGAAAGACCGGAAGAGATAGAACAGAAAGTGTTTGTCATGTGTCTCAAACCCACAGACACAGAAAGACCGGAAGAGATAGAACAGAAAGTGTTTGTCATGTATCTCAAACCCGAAGACACAGAAAGACCGGAAGAGATGGAACAGAAAGTGTTTGTCATGTATCTCAAAGACACAGACACAGAAAGACCGGAAGAGATAGAACAGAAAGTGTTTGTCATGTATCTCAAAGACACAGACACAGAAAGACCGGAAGAGATAGAACAGAAAGTGTTTGTCATGTATCTCAAAGACACAGAAAGACCGGAAGAGATAGAACAGAAAGTGTTTGTCATGTATCTCAAACCCACAGACACAGAAAGACCGGAAGAGATAGAACAGAAAGTGTTTGTCCTGTGTCTCAAACCAGCAGACACAGAAAGACCGGAAGAGATAGAACAGAAAGTGTTTGTCATGTATCTCAAACCCACAGACACAGAAAGACCGGAAGAGATAGAACAGAAAGTGTTTGTCATGTGTCTCAAAGACACAGAAAGACCGGAAGAGATAGAACAGAAAGTGTTTGTCATGTGTCTCAAACCCACAGACACAGAGAGACCGGAAGAGATAGAACATAAAGTGTTTGTCATGTATCTCAAACCCACAGAAAGACCGGAAGAGATAGAACAGAAAGTGTTTGTCATGTGTCTCAAACCCACAGACACAGAAAGACCGAAAGAGATAGAACAGAAAGTGTTTGTCATGTGTCTCAAACCCACACAAAGACCGGAAGAGATAGAACAGAAAGTGTTTGTCATGTATCTCAAACCCCCAGACACAGAAAGACCGGAAGAGATAGAACAGAAAGTGTTTGTCATGTATCTCAAACCCCCAGACACAGAAAGACCGGAAGAGATAGAACAGAAAGTGTTTGTCATGGATCTCAAACCCGAAGACACAGAAAGACCGGAAGAGATGGAACAGAAAGTGTTTGTCATGTATCTCAAAGACACAGACACAGAAAGACCGGAAGAGATAGAACAGAAAGTGTTTGTCATGTATCTCAAAGACACAGAAAGACCGGAAGAGATAGAACAGAAAGTGTTTGTCATGTATCTCAAAGACACAGAAAGACCGGAAGAGATAGAACAGAAAGTGTTTGTCATGTATCTCAAACCCACAGACACAGAAAGACCGGAAGAGATAGAACAGAAAGTGTTTGTCATGTATCACAAACCCACAGACACAGAAAGACCGGAAGAGATAGAACAGAAAGTGTTTGTCCTGTATCTCAAACCCACAGACACAGAAAGACCGGAAGAGATAGAACAGAAAGTGTTTGTCATGTGTCTCAAACCCACAGACACAGAAAGACCGGAAGAGATAGAACAGAAAGTGTTTGTCATGTATCTCAAACCCACAGACACAGAAAGACCGGAAGAGATAGAACAGAAAGTGTTTGTCCTGTATCTCAAACCCACAGACACACAAAGACCGGAAGAGACAGAACAGAAAGTGTTTGTCCTGTATCACAAACCCACAGACACAGAAAGACCGGAAGAGATAGAACAGAAAGTGTTTGTCATGTATCTCAAACCCACAGACACAGAAAGACCGGAAGAGATAGAACAGAAAGTGTTTGTCATGTATCTCAAACCCACAGACACACAAAGACCGGAAGAGAAAGTGTTTGTCATGTATCACAAACCCACAGACACAGAAAGAACGGAAGAGATAGAATAGAAAGTGTTTGTCATGTATCTCAAACCCACAGACACAGAAAGACCGGAAGAGATAGAACAGAAAGTGTTTGTCATGTATCTCAAAGACACAGAAAGACCGGAAGAGATAGAACAGAAAGTGTTTGTCCTGTATCTCAAACCCACAGACACAGAAAGATCGGAAGAGATAGAACAGAAAGTGTTTGTCATGTATCTCAAAGACACAGAAAGACCGGAAGAGATAGAACAGAAAGTGTTTGTCCTGTATCTCAAACCCACAGACACAGAAAGATCGGAAGAGATAGAACAGAAAGTGTTTGTCATGTATCTCAAAGAGACAGAAAGACCGGAAGAGATAGAACAGAAAGTGTTTGTCATGTATCTCAAACCCACAGACACACAAAGACCGGAAGAGAAAGTGTTTGTCATGTATCACAAACCCACAGACACAGAAAGAACGGAAGAGATAGAATAGAAAGTGTTTGTCATGTATCTCAAACCCACAGACACAGAAAGACCGGAAGAGATAGAACAGAAAGTGTTTGTCATGTATCTCAAAGACACAGAAAGACCGGAAGAGATAGAACAGAAAGTGTTTGTCCTGTATCTCAAACCCACAGACACAGAAAGATCGGAAGAGATAGAACAGAAAGTGTTTGTCCTGTATCTCAAACCCACAGACACAGAAAGACCGGAAGAGATAGAACAGAAAGTGTTTGTCATGTATCTCAAACCCACAGACACAGAAAGACCGGAAGAGATAGAACAGAACGTGTTTGTCATGTATCTCAAACCCAGAGACAC
>NC_134903.1:20906284-20911284 GCF_041734735.1 Babylonia areolata
TCTAACTTGTGTTGTTGTTGTTTTGTTTTTGTTCTAACTTGTGTTGTTGTTGTTGTTGTTGTTCTAACTTGTGTTGTTGTTGTTTTTGTTCTAACTTGTGTTGTTGTTGTTCTAACTTGTGTTGTTGTTTTGTTTTTGTTCTAACTTGTGTTGTTGTTGTTTTGTTTTTGTTCTAACTTGTGTTGTTGTTGTTGTTGTTCTAACTTGTGTTGTTGTTGTTTTTGTTCTAACTTGTGTTGTTGTTGTTCTAACTTGTGTTGTTGTTGTTTTGTTTTTGTTCTAACTTGTGTTGTTGTTGTTGTTTTGTTTTTGTTCTAACTTGTGTTGTTGTTGTTTTGTTTTTGTTCTAACTTGTGTTGTTGTTGTTGTTCTAACTTGTGTTGTTGTTTTGTTTTTGTTCTAACTTGTATTGTTGTTGTTTTCGTTCTAACTTGTTGTTGTTTTTGTTCTAACTTGTGTTGTTGTTGTTTTTGTTCTAACTTGTGTTGTTGTTGTTTTGTTTTTGTTCTAACTTGTGTTGTTGTTGTTTTGTTTTTGTTCTAACTTGTGATGTTTTTGTTTTGTTTTTGTTCTAACTTGTGTTGTTGTTGTTTTGTTTTTGTTCTAACTTGTGATGTTGTTGTTTTGCTTTTGTTCTAACTTGTGTTGTTGTTGTTTTTGTTCTAACTTGTGTTGTTGTTTTGTTGTTGTTGTTGTTGTTGTTGTTCTAACTTGTGTTGTTGTTGTTTTGTTTTTGTTCTAACTTGTGTTGTTGTTGTTTTGTTTTTGTTCTAACTTGTTGTTGTGCAGTCACCGTTCCTTTTGTCGGCATACACGTGTTGCTGGCGTTAGTGGCCATGTCTGTGATTGTAGTCTGGGGCCCAGGCATGTGTGTGTGAAAATGGGGGGTCACCAGTCCAACAGCAACAGCAAATGCACGGGGTGGTATGTAAACATTTACCATTGGCTCTCTCTCTCTCTCTCTCTCTCTCTCTCTCTCTCTCCGTGCTTTTACTATATCCATTCGTTTCTTCCAATGTATTGTTATGAAATGAAAATGTGTTGACGCATTCACCCATGTCATAAGGACCTCGTGGTCAATGACAAATACAGTATCAAATTCTGAAGAAAAAGAAAAAAGAAAGAAGAAAAAAAGAAACCTACAAACAAACAGCAGCAAACTTCAGCAACAACAAACTCCAAAAGCAACTTCCGTCCATAAGGAGGGGGAGGGGAGACAACTGCAAGGTTAATTAAATTAAGCCCCTTTATATACCCGCCACCCCCACATCCCCGGAGAAAGAGAGAGAGAGAGAGAGAGAGAGAGAGAAAAGGGGGAAAAAGAGAGAGAGAGAGAGAGAAAAGGGGGAAAAAGAGAGAGAGAGAGAGAGAGAGAGAGAAAGGGGGAAAAAGAGAGAGAGAGAGAGAGAAAAGGGGGAAAAAGAGAGAGAGAGAGAGAGAGAGAGAGAGAGAGAGAGAGAAAAGGGGGGAAAAGAGAGAGAGAGAGAGAAAAGGGGGGAAAAAGAGAGAGAGAGAGAGAGAGAGAGAGAGAGAGAGAGAGAAAAGGGGGAAAAAGAGAGAGAGAGAGAGAGAGAGAGAGAGAAAGATGCGACAGCAGCTAACAAATCTACACCACAGCCAGTTCAAGTGGAGGAGGTGGGGGGTGGGAGTTGGGGATTGTTGTGGGGGTGTGGAGGGGGGGGGGATAGGGGAGCCAACCATCCAGTTGATTAAGTCCCTTGTTCCTCTTCTTCCTCACCCCCCCACCCCCCACCCCAATCCCCTCCAACCCCAATCCCCCAAAACAACAAACAACAACGACAAAACAAAAACAACAAACAACAACAACAACAAAACCCTCTCAATTCAAGTTCAGAAGCTCCTTCCTTGATTAACCCTTAAGGATATTTATAAAAAATTAATACAATGATGTGAGTACGGTACCAGTTTGGTAAAATTGCTTATTATTATTATTATTATTATCTTTTTTTTTAATATTTAGTTTGTTTGTTTGGACATAACCATCTCTGTGTCTCTATCTGTCTTTCAGTCTTCGTCTGTCTGCCTCAGTATATATATATATATATATATATATATATATAATATCTCTGTCCCTCTGTGTCTGTCTCTCTGTCTGCCTGCCTCTTTGTCCCTGTCTGTCTGTCTCTCTTCTAATAAACCCCTCAATAACAACAAAAGCAAAAACCCCGTGCGCGCAAAACGCACACATAAAAACAAACAAACAAACACACCACACGTTATAAATGTCATAATTATTTGGATACCCTTCAGAAGGGGCTGTGGCCTTCCTATACTGAATATACAATTTCGTTTCGTTTCGTTTCCTTTCGTTCCTCCCTCCCTCCCTCTCTCTCTCTCTCTCTCTCTCTCTCTCTCTCTCTCTCTCTCTCTCTCTCTCCTAATAAACCACTCAACAACAACGACAACAACAAAAAACCCAAACCACACACATAAAAATACAGAGAGAGAGAGAGCAAAAAGTATTTCTTATTCCAACAAAACAAACAAAGAGACGAACCAGCAAACGGAACATAACTCTAAAGAACTGCTCTTTCGGAAGAAAAAAAAAAGTTGGAGGTAGAGTCAGTTGTTTTGCTTACCCTAAAAAGATTGATGGAACGAAAGAAAGAAAGGAAGGAATGAAGAAGTCAGGAAAGAAGAAGGCACAAAGCCAAAACAAGTAACAAAACAACAACAATATATATATATATATATATATGTGTGTGTGTGTGTGTGTGTGTGTGTGTGTGTGTGTGTTTCTCTTTTTCGTCACAATAGATTTCTCTGTGTGAAAATCGGGCTGCTATCCCCAGGGAGAGCGCGACCCTACACTGAAAGCGCCACCTTTTTTTCTTTTTTTTTTCCCCTGCGTGCAGTTTTATTTGTTTTTCCTATTGTTTTTCCTGTTGTTTTGTTTTTTTCATATATATAAAAACCGCTGCCATTCTGAATGGAAGAAGAAAGAACGACCATTATTAAGAAAAAAACACACGGAAATATCACTTCCTTTTTACACACACAAAAAGGACTGTTGATCCAGTATCTTTAAATACATGTTTTTGTATGCCGCTCCTTGATTAAATGAAAAGAAAAAAAAAGTGGCAAGTAGGTGTAAGTAAGTGTAAGCTGAATGTTTTTTTACCCCCTTTTTAAATCTTTTTTAAACCCCTTTGAATGATAATTTATAACCATCCCTCTCTCTCTCTCTCTCTGTGTGTGTGTGTGTGTGTGTGTGTGTGTGTGTGTGTCTGCAGCTGTGTATCTTGTCCATTTTTCTTGAAATAAATCATGTCTGTGTGTGTCTCTCTCTCTTAATTATCTACTCTGTTAAGACGAAAAAAAAAAAAAAGAAAAAAGAAAAAAAAAGAAAGAAAGAAAAGCCAACACGTAAAACAAACACACCAAGCAGCCAGCTGAACACAACTCTAAAAGCAAAGCTCTTCCGGAAAGGAAGGGAGGGGAAGGAAAAAAACAACTACGATGTTAATTAAGTCCCTTAAAAAAACAGCAACAACAGAAGCTCCTTCCTTCATTAACCCTAAGGATGTTTATAAAGAAAATGATGTACGGTACCAGTTTGGTAAATTTGCTTTTTTTGTTTTGTTTTTGTTTTTGTGGTGTGTTTTTTTTTGTGTTTTTTTGTTTTGTTTTTGTTTGTTTGGTTGTGTGGTTTTTTTTTTGTTTGTTTTGTTTTTGTTTGTTTTGTTTTGTTTGTTTGTTTGGATATAACCATCTCTGTGTCTTTTTCTCTGTCTCTCAGTCTTTGTCTGCCTCAGTATCTATCTATCTATCTAATCAAAAATCTCTGTCCCTTCTTCTTTTTCTTTTTTTTTTTTTTTTGTGTGTGTGTTTTTTTTGTGTTTTTTTGTTGTTGCTTTTTAAACCCTTTGAATGATAATTTATAACCATCCTTCTGTGTGTGTGTGTGTGTCCAGCTGTGTCTCTTGCCAATTTTTCTTGAAATAATACATGTCTCTGTGTGTCTCTCTGGTAAAAAGAAGAGAACAAAAAGAACAAAAACGGGGGAAAAAAAGAAAAGCAAACACACAAAGCAGCCAACTCAACACAACTTCAAAAAGCAAAGCTCTTCCGGAAAGGAAGGAAGGGAGGGAAAAAAATCTACGAGGTTAATTAAGTCCCTTGACCTGGTATACATTAAAAAATAAAAATAAATAAATAAAAAAAGAAGAAGAAGAAGAAAAAGGGGACAGACGGACAGAAAGAATCAACGAAAATATAGCAAGCAAGAAAGAAAGAACAAATGACAGCAACAGCAACAACAACAGCTACAAATTAAAAATAAACAAATAAATAAATAAAATTCCAACAAGAAATCAAACAAATCCGCACCACAACCAGTCCGAATCAGACAGGGGAAACAACCATTAAGTTAATTAACTCCCTTGTTACCAAAAAAAAAAGAAAAAAAAAAGAAGAAAAATGCAGACGAAGAAGAAGAAGAAAGAAAAGCAACAGAAATAATCATTTATATAAAAGGGGGTGGGGGTGAGGGGTGTGTACGTGTGTGTGTGTGTGTGTGTATGTGTGTGTGTGTGTGTGTAGGAGGGGGGTGGGATGGGATGGATGGAAGGGAGGGGAGCTGTTTGTTCAGTATCTCACTTCAGAAGCTTCGTAGCCCTTTGATTAATTAATTAATCTCCCAACTGGAATGATTCAATTAAAAAATAGTGTTGAATACGAGAATAGCTTGGTAAATTTGCTTTTTTTTAATTTTCTGTTATGGCATAATCTTATTTCTTTCTATATCTCTGTCTCTGTCTCTCTCTTTCTCTCTCTGTGCCACTATCTCTCTCTGTCTCTCTGTTTCTCTGTGTGTGTGTGTGTGTGTCACTCTCTCTCTGCATACCCTTTCTCTATCTGTTCTCTCTGTCTCTGTCTGTCTGTCTCTGTCCGTCTGCCTACCCTATCTAATCTCTCTCTCTCTCTCTCTCTCTCTTTCTGCATACCCTTTCTCTATCTGTTCTCTCTGTCTCTGTCTG
>NC_134903.1:20916284-20923784 GCF_041734735.1 Babylonia areolata
GAGTCTGTGCTGTGCAGACTGCGTGCGGGGCACACTTTCTTTTTTTTTTTTTTTTTTTTTTTTTACTCATTCTTACTTGTTGAAGGGGGAAGAGGCCCCTCGATGTATTCCCTGTGATGAGCCTCTCACCGTGAAACACGTGCTCCTTGATTGTTGGGATCTGCATGACGTTAGACACAGACATTACACGGCGGTTTCTCTGAAGACTTTGTTTTGTGATATCCCTCCGAAGGGCTCTGATGGACTTTTTGAAAGAAATGAACTTTTTTTTATTTTTATCAGATATTAAGGTTTTAAACTAAGGAAGATTTTTTAAACTTTGAGTGGAAAGCTTAAAGAGGTGACTTGTTTTTATTGGGTTTTTTTTTTAAAAAACCCTTGCAGTAGGTATTATTAACGTGGCGATAGCCTTGAGATGGCCTTAGTGGTCGGCGAGGCTCTGAGCACCATAATTTGATTTGATTTGATTTGACCCTCTTGGCCGAGCGCGTGGGGATGTAACTTGGGCAAGGCATTCCCCACAATGATGACAGGTGTTGCTGCCTCCTCTGCTGTTCTGATGGTCATAGTCCTGGACACGACAGACCATCATACATGCATGTATTTATAAACACACACACAGACACACAGACACACACACACACACACACACACATGCACACACACATGTTTACACACACACACACACACACACACACACACATGTTTACACACACACACACACACACACATTCACGTTCACACCCAATTCTGTTCTGTTCAGTTCTGTGTCTAACTGTCTTTCTCTCTGTCTTTCTCTGTCTCTCTCTGTCTCTCTGTCTCTGTCTCCCTGTCTCTCTGTCTCTCTCTCCGTCATAAACCTTAGTCTCTCTCTCCCTCTCTCTCTCTCTCTCTATATATATATATGATTTTATGTTTTAACCACAGCGATTGTTCCAACCAAGCACACTTCCTTGATTGTCTGATGAATACCAGTCATGCTGACAGTGTTTATTTTGCCATGGATATCATGCAGGTGTTGAGGAGAGGTCATAGGAAGTGCAAGGAAACGGAATCACAGTGGCTCTGCTCAAGCAGATGTCTAGGCTGTTGGTTTATTGTTCTAGTTTGTAGAAGAACATGCACGGGGTTGCAGAGAAGGCAATGATAAAAAAAAATAAAAATAAAAAGTCACAATTAAGAGACGTTTGTTCAGAATTAGTCCCACATGGATTACCCACCCATATATCTTTTTTGTTTGTTTGTTTGTTTTTGTTTTGTTTCTTTTTCTTCTTCTTCTTTTTCTTCGTTCGTGGACTGCAAACTCCCACGTTCACTCGTATGTACACGGGTAGGCTTTTACGTGTATGACCGTTTTTACCCCGCGCGCCATGTAGGCAGCCATACTTCCTTTTTCGGGGGTTTATTTAAACCTTGGCCTCCCCCACCCACGACCCACCCCCCGCCCCCCATCTTCCCTCTCTTCCGCCCCCTCATGATTATCCTATCCCCCACCCCATTCCAGTCCCACCCTCCACACTACCCCCCCCCCCCTCCCCATGCCCCCCGTATTCACCCTGTCACACACTCGCATTCACACACTGTATACACACATTCACACACATACATACAAACACACACACACATATACATACATGTGCACATTCATGCATACATATATTTACATGCATACATACATACATACATGCACACATGCATACATACATTCACACACATATACATACATACATACATACATACAAACATTCACACACATACATACAAACATACATACACACATACATACATATATTCACACACACACACACACACACACACACACACACACACACACACACACACATATATATATATATATATATATATATATATATATACATACATATATTCACACACATACATACATACATACATACATACATACATACATACATACATACACACACACATACATACATACATCACATACATACATACATATTCACACACATACATACAAACACACACATATACATACATACATACATACATACTTACATACATACACACAGACAGAAACAGACAAACAGACAGACAGACAGACAAAGAAAAATGCAGGTAAACCAGCACAACAAGAAAGAAAAGGAGTCTACCGCTGTTAAAAAAAAAATAAAAATTATTTGTGTAAGCTTATCTATTATTTATTCACCTTTTTTTCCCCTCAAGGCCTGACTAAGCGCGTTGGGTTAACGCTGCTGGTCGGGCATCTGCTTGGCAGATGTGGTGTAGCGTATATGGATTTGTCCGAACGCAGTGACGCCTCCTTCAGCTACTGAAACTGAAACTGAAACTTTAAAAAAAAAGAACAAAAAAAAAGAACAGTAGGTCAGAGAGTGCACGCACATTACAGATAGCACATGGGTCAAAGATTATAAAAAGAAAGAAAGAAAGAAAGAAAATAATTATTTATTGACTTGAAGGATTGTGCACTTCCAAATCCCACCATAAAACATTGTTTCAATACTTCCGGAAAGAGGAAAATTAATGAGAAAACGGACGTCAACTGTTTGAAAATGTAAGTGGTATCATAAAACGTGTACACATGCGAATACGCAGACTCCGTTTAGAACTGATATATATATATATGTGTGTGTGTGTGTGTGTGTGTGTGTGTGTGTGTGTGTGTGCGTTCTTAAGGTGTCTTGGAAATGCTGAATGTGCGAATATTGTTTATTGTTAGTGCATAACCTGTGCTTTTGTGGTATGGTTTTTCTTTAAGGATGGAATGCTCTCTCTCTCTCTCTCTCTCTCTCTCTCTCTCTCTCTCTCTCTCTCTCTCCTGCGCGCGCGTGCGCGTGTGTGTGTGTCAGTGTGTGAATGTGTGTGTGCGCGCGCGCGCGCGTGTGTGTGTGTGTGTGTGTGTGTCTGTGACTCTGTGTATGTGACTCTGTGTGTGTGTGTGTGTGTGTGTGTGTGTGTGTGTGTGTGTGTGTGTGTGTGTGTGTGTGTGTGTGTGTGTGTGTGTGTGTAAATGCGTCTGTACAATGGAGATCATTTTTGTTGTTGGGTGGTATGTAGTCCTCTTGAAGACTTAGTAGATAGAGTGAGATAGAGATAGATAGACAGAATGAGTGAGTGAGTGAGTGAGTGAGAGGCAGAGACACGTGGAGAAACAAAGACAGATACAGAGAGAGAGAGAGAGAGAGAGAGAGAGAGAGAGAGAGAGAGAGAACACTGAACACTGAGCACTGAAATGTTTAATCTCATTATGCTGAAAAGCTCCAGTGACAGTATTTGTATTTGTATTCCTTTTTACACAACAGATTTCTCTGTATGAAATTCGGGCTGCTCTCCCCAGGGAGAGCGCGTCGCTACACTACAGCGCCACCCATTTTTTTGTATTTTTTCCTGCGTGCAGTTTTATTTGTTTTTCCTATCGAAGTGGATTTTTCTACAGAATTTTGCCAAGAACAACCCTTTTGTTGCCGTGGGTTCTTTTACGTGCTCTAAGTGCATGCTGCACACGGGACCTGGGTTCATCGTCTCATTCGAATGACTAACGTCCAGACCACCACTCAAGGTCTAGTGGAGGGGGAGAAAATATCGGCGGCTGAGCCGTGATTCGAACCAGCGCCCTCAGATTCTCTCGCTTCCTAGGCGGACGCGTTACCTCTAGGCCATCACTCTGCTAATCAGAACAAAATAGTCCAAAGCAGATAAAAATGGAACAGAAAGGGGAAAAAAAAGAGGAGAGAATTGAAACAACATAAACTGAAAAGAGATTTGCGACACATTGGCACTTTTTTTGTCATTAGCTTAAAAAGACAGAGACAGGGACAGGGGACTGAGAGAGAGAGACACAGAAAGGGAATCAGATGGACAGAGAAAAGCAGAGACCAAAAGTGAAAGAAAAAGAAGGAGAGAGAGAGAGAGAGAGAGAGAGAGAGAGAGAGAGAGAGAGAGAGAGAGAGAGAGAGAGAGAGAGTTACCGTGGAAAAAGATTAATCAAATCATTAAACAATTGTTCAACTTTCAAGCCATGTCTTTTTTAAAAATAATAATAATAATAATAATAATGTACATTTATATAGCGCCCTTTCTAAGAGCTCAGGGCGCTTTACATGAAAGAAAATATTTACATAAAACATTCATGACCACTCTTTCTCTCCCCCTCCCCCTCCCACTCTACATACATCCAAAGTGAGCTGACATGGGTGGTGTTGGAGAACAAGGAAGCTGAGAGTGCTTATAGATAGGTTTTAAAAAGATGAGTTTTTAGTGATGAGTGAAAAGCAGAAATAGAATGAGGTGCACGGATATGATGAGGAAGGTTGTTCCAGATGTGAGGAGCAGCAAAGAAGAAAGAACGTTCACCATAGGTTCTGGTATTGACACGTTCACCATAGGTTCTTGTATTGACACGTTCACCATATAGGTTCTTGTATTGATACGTTCACCATAGGTCCTTGTATTGACACGTTCACCATAGGTTCTGGTATTGACACGCTCACCATTGGTTCTTGTATTGACACGTTCACCATAGGTTCTTGTATTGACACGTTCACCATAGGTTCTTGTATTGACACGTTCACCATATAGGTTCTTGTATTGACACGTTCACCATAGGTTCTTGTATTGACACGTTCACCATAGGTTCTTGTATTGACACGTTCACCATATAGGTTCTTGTATTGACACGTTCACAATTGGTTCTGGTATTGACACGTTCACCATTGGTTCTTGTATTGACACGTTCACCATAGGTTCTTGTATTGACACGTTCACCATAGGTTCTTGTATTGACACGTTCACCATATAGGTTCTTGTATTGACACGTTCACCATAGGTTCTGGTATTGACACGTTCACCATATAGGTTCTTGTATTGACACGTTCACCATAGGTTCTTGTATTGACACGTTCACAATTGGTTCTGGTATTGACACGTTCACCATAGGTTCTGGTATTGACACGTTCACCATATAGGTTCTTGTATTGACACGTTCACCATAGGTTCTGGTATTGACACGTTCACCATAATAGGTTGTTGTATTGACACGTTCACCATAGGTTCTTGTATTGACACGTTCACAATTGGTTCTGGTATTGACACGTTCACCATAGGTTCTGGTATTGACACGTTCACCATTGGTTCTGGTATTGACACGTTCACCATAGGTTCTGGTATTGACACGTTCACCATATAGGTTCTTGTATTGACACGTTCACTATGGTTCTTGTATTGACACGTTCACCATAGGTTCTGGTATTGACACGTTCACCATAGGTTCTGGTATTGACACGTTCACCATAGATTCTGGTATTGACACGTTCACCATTGGTTCTGGTATTGACACGAGGAAGTTTCAAAAGGTAACAACAGTCAGTGTGTGTGTTTTGAGATGTTTGAAAGTTTGTTGAACAGATCGCAGGGTATCTTTCTTGTGATCTGAGCAACAATCAGTGTGTGTGTGTTCTGAGATGTTTGAAAGTTTATTGAACAGATCGCAGGGTATCTTTCTTGCGATCTGAGTAACAGTCAGTGTGTGTGTTTTGAGATGTTTGAAAGTTTGTTGAACAGATCGCAGGGTATCTTTCTTGTGATCTGAGCAACAATCAGTGTGTGTGTGTTCTGAGATGTTTGAAAGTTTATTGAACAGATCGCAGGGTATCTTTCTTGTGATCTGAGCAATTGTCAGTGTGTGTGTGTTTTGAGATGTTTGAAAGTTTATTGATCAGATCGCAGGGTATCTTTCTTGTGATCTGAGCAATTGTCAGTGTGTGTGTGTTTTGAGATGTTTGAAAGTTTATTGATCAGATCGCAGGGTATCTTTCTTGTGATCTGAGCAATTGTCAGTGTGTGTGTTTTGAGATGTTTGAAAGTTTGTTGATCAGATCGCAGGGTATCTTTCTTGTGATCTGAGCAATTGTCAGTGTGTGTGTTTTGAGATGTTTGAAAGTTTATTGATCAGATCGCAGGGTATCTTTCTTGTGATCTGAGTAACAGTCAGTGTGTGTGTTTTGAGATGTTTGAAAGTTTATTGATCAGATCGCAGGGTATCTTTCTTGTGATCTGAGCAATTGTCAGTGTGTGTGTTTTGAGATGTTTGAAAGTTTATTGATCAGATCGCAGGG
Organism: Babylonia areolata; assembly: GCF_041734735.1. Lineage (NCBI taxonomy): Eukaryota > Metazoa > Mollusca > Gastropoda > Neogastropoda > Buccinidae > Babylonia > Babylonia areolata. Next base: position 20,922,398 of record NC_134903.1, read on the forward strand.
TATCTTTCTTGTGATCTGAGCAATTGTCAGTGTGTGTGTTTTGAGATGTTTGAAAGTTTATTGATCAGATCGCAGGGTATCTTTCTTGTGATCTGAGCAATTGTCAGTGTGTGTGTTTTGAGATGTTTGAAAGTTTATTGATCAGATCGCAGGGTATCTTTCTTGTGATCTGAGCAATTGTCAGTGTGTGTGTTTTGAGATGTTTGAAAGTTTATTGATCAGATCGCAGGGTATCTTTCTTGTGATCTGAGCAATTGTCAGTGTGTGTGTTTTGAGATGTTTGAAAGTTTGTTGATCAGATCGCAGGGTATCTTTCTTGTGATCTGAGCAACAATCAGTGTGTGTGTTCTGAGATGTTTGAAAGTTTATTGATCAGATCGCAGGGTATCTTTCTTGTGATCTGAGCAATTGTCAGTGTGTGTGTTTTGAGATGTTTGAAAGTTTATTGATCAGATCGCAGGGTATCTTTCTTGTGATCTGAGTAACAGTCAGTGTGTGTGTTTTGAGATGTTTGAAAGTTTATTGATCAGATCGCAGGGTATCTTTCTTGTGATCTGAGCAATTGTCAGTGTGTGTGTTTTGAGATGTTTGAAAGTTTATTGATCAGATCGCAGGGTATCTTTCTTGTGATCTGAGCAATTGTCAGTGTGTGTGTTTTGAGATGTTTGAAAGTTTATTGATCAGATCGCAGGGTATCTTTCTTGTGATCTGAGCAATTGTCAGTGTGTGTGTTTTGAGATGTTTGAAAGTTTATTGATCAGATCGCAGGGTATCTTTCTTGTGATCTGAGCAATTGTCAGTGTGTGTGTTTTGAGATGTTTGAAAGTTTATTGATCAGATCGCAGGGTATCTTTCTTGTGATCTGAGCAATTGTCAGTGTGTGTGTTTTGAGATGTTTGAAAGTTTGTTGATCAGATCGCAGGGTATCTTTCTTGTGATCTGAGCAACAATCAGTGTGTGTGTTCTGAGATGTTTGAAAGTTTATTGATCAGATCGCAGGGTATCTTTCTTGTGATCTGAGCAATTGTCAGTGTGTGTGTTTTGAGATGTTTGAAAGTTTGTTGATCAGATCGCAGGGTATCTTTCTTGCGATCTGAGCAATTGTCAGTGTGTGTGTTTTGAGATGTTTGAAAGTTTGTTGATCAGATCGCAGGGTATCTTTCTTGTGATCTGAGCAATTGTCAGTGTGTGTGTTTTGAGATGTTTGAAAGTTTATTGATCAGATCGCAGGGTATCTTTCTTGTGATCTGAGCAATTGTCAGTGTGTGTGTTTTGAGATGTTTGAAAGTTTATTGAACAGATCGCAGGGTATCTTTCTTGTGATCTGAGCAATTGTCAGTGTGTGTGTTTTGAGATGTTTGAAAGTTTATTGAACAGATCGCAGGGC
>NC_134903.1:20948784-20961284 GCF_041734735.1 Babylonia areolata
CATGTCTGAGGTCTGTCTCCACTGTTTGCTGGTGTCACCCCATCGTCTGTCGACATGTCTGAGGTCTGTCTCCACTGTTTGCTGGTGTCACCCCATCGTCTGTCGACATGTCTGAGGTCTGTCTCCACTGTTTGCTGGTGTCACCCCATCGTCTGTCGACATGTCTGAGGTCTGTCTCCACTGTTTGCTGGTGTCAACCCATCGTCTGTCAATATGTCTGAGGTCTCTCTCTCCACTGTTTGCAGCAAGTCCATGACAAGTCCGAGCTCTCTCTCTCTTTCTCTCTCTCTCCCTCTCTTTCCTCCCCATCTCTCTCTCCCCTCCCTCTCTCTCTCTCACTCTCTCTCCCCCTCTCCCCCCTTTCTTTCTCTCCCTTCTCTTTCCCCCTCTCTCTCCCCTCTCTCTCTTCCCTCTCTCTCTCCCTTCTCTCTCTCCCCTCTCTCTCTCCCTCTCTCTCCCTCTCCCCTCTCTTTCTCTCCCCTCTCTCTCCCCTCTTTCTTCCCTCTATCTCTTCCCTCTCTCTCTCCTCTCTCTCCCCTCCCTCTCTCCCCCCTCTCTCCCTCTCCCCTTTCTCTCTCTATCTCTCTCCCTCCCCCCCACCTCTCTCTCTCTCCACTGCTTGCAGTCAGTTCATGATGAAGAATGGTAAGTCGGTTTGGGGAAGAGGACGGGTTGGGAGCAGAGGAGAATGACCCCCCCCCCCACCCCCCCCCCCATCTCCCCTCGTGTCCCCTCCCGCCCCCCGCACCCCCCTCCCCCTCCCTCTCCTAAAAAAAAAAAAAAAATCACACGATCAAAATGGAATTATCGACCCTGTCCCCTCAACTTTGTCAGTGTGTATGTATGTCACGCCTTCCGTTACCGTCGTCTCGACATTCCTACTTCAGGCCGAGAAAAATTTAACAGTGCCCTCCCTTTCCCGGAACTGACGTCAATTAAGTTACGCGGCCTGTGTGGTGCATGCTCTCTCCTTGTTTGCACCGTGGAGGGTTTTTTGTTTGTTTTTTTTTTTTTTTTTTTTTTAAAGTTGCTCCAAGTCAGCTGGGCAGCCAACCATCAGTGGAGCGGAGGCCTAGTGGTGGTGATGCGCGCGCCCGACTATGGAGAGAGTGTCCCTGAGTTCAAATCCCGGGATTATTTTTTCCTTGGACCGAATTTTGTTCTCTCTCTTTCTCTGTCTGTGTCTCTCTCTCTCTTCTCTCCCTCTCTCTCTGCCCCCTTTTCTCTCTCCTCTCTCTGTGTCTCTCTCTCCCCCCCTCCCTCTCTCTCCCATTTCTCTCTCTCTCTCCCCCTCTCTCTCTCTACCCCCTTTACCCTCTCTCTCTCCCATCTCTCCCTCCCTCTCTTTCCCCCCTCTCTTTCTCTTCCTCTCTCTCTCCACTCTCTCTCCCCCTTTCTCTCTCTCCCCTCTCTCTCCTCTCTCTCCCCCCTCTCTCTCTCTCCCCCCCCCCTCTTTCTCTCCCCTCTCCCTCTCCATCCTCTCTTCCCTCTTTCTCTCTCTCTCTCCCCTCTCTCTCCCCTCTCTCTCCTCTCTCTCCCCCCTCTCTCCCCCTTTCTCTCTCTCTCTTCCCTCTCTCCCCCTCTTTCTCTCCCCTCTCTCTCTCCATCCTCTCTCTCTCCCCTCTTTCTCTCTCTCTCTCCCCTCTCTCTCCTCTCTCTCCCCCTCTCTCTCTTCCCTCTCTCTATCCTCCCCCCCACCATCCTACACACACACACACACACCTCTCTAGATAACTTCTACCATACCTTGAGTGACCTGGTTCGTATGTTAGTCTTTCTGATGAGATGATAAACCGAAGTTCCGTGTGCTGCGATGAAATCAGTTCACGTTTACTCACTCAGTAGGGCCAGTCCTCTCTCCTCTACACAGACCCCTCGGATGTCCAGTGGGTGTCTGAATGACCCAACCTTTAGCTCCCGTCGTCAGAATTGTGGTATTCTTTGTCACCTTTCACCTCTTCAGTATAAGAGCGTTCCGCTTGCAATATTTCGAGGATGGTAACTGGGATGAAACGCTGTTAACGTCGTCTCTTTCGCCGTTCGTATGGAGAGAGTTAACTTAATTAGAATTGTTTTCTCCTTCACCACCAGTGTCGCATTTCAGCACTAGCTAGGAAGAGGATCTGCGTCACTGAAACGTGACTAGATCATGGGTCTGTTATCCCTGAACGTACTGCTCTTTCTTTTCAGTGGTAGGATAGGCCATATTTTCTACTCTTCGCAGGGATGAATCCCCAGCTATTTTAATAGCACGAGGGAATTTTGCACTCTCTGATGACTGGTGGTGAAATGAGTGAAACCCACGGAAACAAAAGGTTTCTCTCTGGTGAAATGTTCTGTGGGGAAAAAAAAACAACAGCAACAACTACCCGCTTTGATGGTAAAATAATGATGATGATGATGATAGTTATACAGCGCTGAATCTTGTGCAGGGACAAATCAAAGCGCTTTCGCACCAGTCGTTCACACACATGCATAACTCTAAAACTGGAGAAACTAAAGACAGGGAAGAGGCAGGGAAGGGAGGCTATTTTGGGAAGAGGTGGGTATTATTAAGGCCAGACATGAAAGAGCTGAGTGTGGAGACTTAACGAAGCGAAAGAGGAAGTTCATTCCAAATAGCAAGGTCCAGAGACAGAGAAAGAACGGCGGCCAACAGTGGAGTGTTTGAATCTGGGTATGCGTAAACAGAGTGGATCCGAAGCCGATCGATTGTTATGATTCTTCTTCTTCTTCTTCTTCTTCTCCTCATCCTCATCCTCATCCTCCTCCTTCTTCCGCGTTCCCTAAACTGTATATGATTCAACTTGACTTCATTTCATTCTGGAATTTCTGAAGTTTTGATTTTGATTTGTTTTGTCTATTTATTCTTCATTTTTTTAATGTGTTAGAACATTTACATTTTCCTGTTCCTATAATACGAGTACTTCCGACTAAGTAGTATTTTGGAAACGTTGTGCTCATGCGCAGTGTCTGTTTGTGTGCCCAAGTAAAGTACGTACGATTATAAACGAAGGGTTTTGAGATGATAAGTATTTTTCAACAACTTCTGTATCGAGTCGAATTGTTGATGCACTCGACTGTTGAATCAAGAGACTGAAAAAAAGAAGAAAAAGACAAAAATTAAAAAAAGAAAGGTCCTGCTCCGAAAGAAGAGACAGGGAATAGAAACACATTTGTCATAAAAACAGAATATATATCTTGATATATATACTGAAAAATAAAAACGGAAAAGAAAAAATAGAGATGGCATACATATATATATATATATATATATATATATATATATATATATATATAAAGGATGGCAAAAAGAACCTGATTGATCTTCGGCCAAATCACGGAAGCGAAATGAAAAATATCGATCTTCTCTCTCTCTCTCTCTCTCTCTCTCTCCCTCTCTCTCTCTCTCTCTCTCTCTGTATGTTCATGGCAGCGCCACCACCTTCATCATCAACTGTCTCAACATTCCCACTTTCAAGGGCCAGTAACTTTGATAACTTGCTCCCGGAGGGGAGGAAAACCAAATTACGTAATGCACCTTTGCAGAGGGGTTTTTTTTTAAATCTTTTTTTTTCCTCCCTTATCCGTTGTATATATTGCAGGAAAGGTCAAAATCAGTTCTGCCGGTCGACAGGACAGCAAAACCTTAGACATTTTTTTATATATATATAATTTTTTTATATATATACACCATTAGCTAAATGTGGCAAACAAGTTTCAGATTCAGATCTGGATTAATGCTGTCCATTTGCATCGGTTTATTAGCTCGATTTGGGTCAATTTGATTTCATTTGACTTGACTTGATTGTTATTGAATTCTGTTTATTTTATTCTATCTTTTTCTGGATTTTTTTTTTTTTTAGAAATAAATGCAAAACATCAACACATTTTTGTTTGCTCGTTTGTTTGTTCATATTCGGTGATCGCTACTTCATTAAAAAAACAAAACAAAAAAAAAACCCAACCCATTCCTGGGTATTCGTTCGCATTGAATTGAATAAATATATATTTCATATGTTTGGAAATAAGACGATTTCTAGCACCTGTTGTTCCCGTTTTATCAAAACATTTTCAACTTTCTTTTCGAAATTAATATAATCTCATGTAGACCTTACTTTGTGACTTTGAAAAAAAGAAAATCCAAGATAAGAAAACAAAAAAACACACAACAACTATCTTTCAATGATAAAATCTAAATCGGCGAAAAGAAAAAAAGAAAGAAAGAGCGTATTTAAAAAAAGAAAAAGGCAAACAAACAACAACAACAACAACAAACAAACAAACAAACAACAACAACAACAAAACAAACAAACAAACAACAACAACAACAAAAAACAAACAAACAACAACAACAACAACAAACAAACAAACAACAACAAAACGATTGCGAAGTGCTCATGTGGACAAACTGACCAAAGACGAAGAGTTTCAGTTTCAGATTTCAGTTTTCAGTTTCAAGGCCATGTCAAAGCGTGCAGAGTGAGCCACATACGCAACACCACGTCTGCTGTTAAGAAAAAAAAAGGAAGAAAAAAAGGAACAGAGATCTGATCTTCGAGTAAACCCAATGCACTGATCAGGCCTCGAGTGCCTTCCCAAAGTTTGCCTTCACCTCTACACTCCATCTCGCTCTCTACGATCGGCTTCAGATCCACTCTGTTGACGCATACCCAGATTCAAACACTCCACTGTTGGCCGCCATTCTGTCTCTGTCTCTGGACCTTGCAATTGGAATGAACTTCCTCTTTCGCGTCGTCAAGTCTCCACACTCAGCTCTTTCAAGTCTGGTCTTAAAACCCACCTCTTCCCCAAATCGCCTCCCTTCCCTGCCTCTTCCTTCTCTTCAGTTTTCCAGTTTTAGAGTTACGAGTTACGCATGCGTGAGAATGACTGGTGCGAAAGCGCTTTGACTTGTCTCTGCAGAAGATTCAGTACTGTATAAATATAATAATAATTATCATTATTATTAATACAGACTGGGGGGGGGGGGGTTAACAACAACAAAAAACAAACAAACAAACAAAAAACACACAAAACAGACAAACAAAGACCCCAAGCCTGTACATCTTTATTCATCCATTCGGAAACTAATTATGCATCCATAGGCTCGTCACTCACCCAACACAATATATCAGCCAAGTCCAGTACACACACACACACACACACAACGTGACAAAGGTTGGAGTGTGAAAGATCAAAAAGCTAGCAACATGAACAAAGCAAAATACACACAAGCAAGTAATACATGACAGAGGCTTCACTTCCACACACACTCTTAATCCCCCGCCCCCTCCACACACACACACACACACACACACACATCCTACACAGATAATGGAGGCGTGGCGAGAAGCTAAGGGTTAGGGTTAAGGGTGATGGGGGTGGGCGAGGGAAAGGGAGGGAGCAAGAAAGACCCCCCTAATGATTATCATTATCATCATCATCATCATCATCATCATCATCAACTTCATCACAAGAACCGATCCGACAGGCAAAACTATCGATCCTGTCTCCATGCTGTCATCACATGTTCGTCGTCGTCCACACAACAGCCTCGACAGCCTCACTTCAGGTCCGGTAACTCTTAACAGTTCCTTTTCCCCTAACGAACGTCAATTGAATTACAGGGGCCTGAGTCTGGGTTTTCTCTCGAGCGCGTGCGGCAGAGGACTTCAAACCCAGCACAGACTGGCGCAATAACCGAGTGGTTAAAGCGTTGGACTTTCAATCTGAGGGTCCCGGGTTCGAATCTCGGTAACAGCGCCTGGTGGGTGAAGGGTGGAGATTTTTCCCGATCTCCCAGGTCAACATAATTGTGTGCAGACTTTCTTAATGCCTGAAACCCCTTCGTGTGTATACGGCAAGCAGAAGATCAAAATTTGTATTTCTAATGCGGCACGTTAAAGATCATGTAATCCATGCCAGCGTTCGGTGGGTTATGAAAACCAATAACATACCTAGCACGCACATCCCCGAAAACAGAGTATGGCTGCCTACGTGGCGGGGTAAAAAAAAACACGGTCATACACGTAAATGCCCTCTCGTGTATATACGAGTGAACATGGGAGTTGCAGCCCACGAACAAAGAAGAAGAAGAAGATTGATTGATAGAATCTTTAATGGGTAAAGAATTAGGCGCAGTAAAGGCCTTTTTACAATTCTGCCCATTCAACGATACAAAACATAAAAATAAAGGACGACACAAAACATAGAAATAAAGAAATAAAATAAAATAAAATAAAATAATGAGAACGACGAATAGGAATAGTAACTGGAATAGTCTATCAAAAGTAACAAAGCGATGAAAAGAACAGTTGGTACATTATCATGTACGTGCGTACACACACACACACACACACACACACACACACACACACACACACACACACACACACAGAGAAAAATACACACACACACACACACACACACACACACACACACACACACACACACACACACACACACACACACACACACACACACACACACACACACACACACACACACTATAAAACAAGCAAACAAAGACATACGTACACATTCACGCCCACACAATCAAACACACACAAACACACACACACGCACTTACTGTTCATTTGCTAGCACGATCACACATACATTCAATTTTTCATTCATCATGGCATGGCACCAAATGGACTGAGAAGAAGAAGAAGAAGAAGAAGAAGAAGAAGAAGAAGAAGAAGAAGAAGAAGAAGAAGAAGAAACATCCCTAATCGAAGACGGGTACCCATTTACAACATGTGTGGACAGAGGGACAGAGGAAAAAATACAGCGTCTTTCTCAATGACACAACAGCATGGGGCCTGGATCCCTGGAGCCAGTTGCATTGCTCGGACGGAAGAGCCTGGTATGGTCGTAACCCGCTACTAACTGTGTGTAGTATGGAACTGACCAATGGCGTAGTTCGGTCAACGTAGGCATTTAGTCACGTGTAACTGTCAAGAAGTTAGAACCAAGCAATGCAAAGTTGGCTCTGGTGAACGATGGACCAGAAATCCAACGCCGAACACCAGTCTTATTACTTTTGTTATTATTGTCTTGCATGCTTTCACAATATCGACATTGACCATCCAAATGTAGCCCTTCCTTTTTATCCATGCTTTTTTCCTCATAGAACCCATACTGATTTCCAATTGATTAATGAGTATTTGGACCGATGATGGACGTTTTCCGTGTATTTATTGCCTCAGGTACATATTTCGCAATAAAAAGTATCATATCTTCATTTTCTGTCATCAGTATGCCAAACAAATCTTTTCTCTGCGCTGGAGCTGTTTTGAAAAGGGTACAGTTTTTTTTTCGCAATTCATCGTATCTTTTGCAGTTGAATATAAAATTATTTTCTTCTTCTGGGCTTTCGCCACACATTGGGCAAGGAGATGTTGTTACGTCTGAATCGAATCTTCTGTTGGCATTCAGTCCAAGTGCTCTCAATCTGAGCTTCGCAAAGCAGATTTTATGGGTGTGTCAGACAATAGAACAACATCATCAGCAAATAGCATTAAGAACAATTCTGTTGCACCAGGTATCATTTGTATTCCATGTCTACCCTGCTTTGATAACTCCACTGCCAAGACAGACAGAGAGAGAGAGAGAGAGAGAGAGAGACAGACAGAGACAGAGACAGAGACACAGAGAGAGAGACAGACAGACAGAGACAGAGAGAGACACAGAGAGAAAGGATACGAACAATAAAAGGAGAAAAAAAAAACAACAACCAAAGAACAACAACAACAACAAAAACAAAAAACAAAAACGAAAGTGTCCAGAAGACCTGAGTCATCCCAACTTTCTCGTCACACCGCCAGTCTTTAACAACCCTGTCCTCAGCGATGCCGTCACTTCACAGCCGCTGCTAACGTCAGCTAATACGTTTCTTTCCCAAGGGGAGGGATGTAAATCGAATCATGGGCCTCTTGCAGACTCTCTGAAGTATCCCCCGCCCCCCCACCCACCTTCTCCTCCTCCTCCTTCTACACCTCCACCTCCCTTCCCACCTCTTATCCAATCCCCAATCTTGTCTTGTTTATGTAGTCTACACCACCCAGCACACAAAATGTATTATGTGGGTGCATGTTGCAGTGCTGAGCTGAGCATGTATTTTATGTCTTAGGGGTGTACTTTAGACTGTGGAAAAAAACCATGTTTTGCACTTTGTGTTGGTCTGTGCTATAAAAAGCCTGCGCTGTTTTACATGTCGCTTTTTTCAGTCAACAAACAAGTCAACAACATCTCTCTTTTTTTTAGAGAGAGATAATGGGGTATTCTTTTATCATGTGTAACAAATTTCTCTTTTAGAGATAATAGAGTGTTCTTGCATCCCGTATTTTGTATAACCATTTTTCTTTTAGAGATAATAGAGTATTCGTGTATCTTGTATTTTATAACCGTTTTTCTTATAGAGGTAATAGAGTATTCTTGTATTTTGTATCTTGTATAACAATTCTATTTCAGGGATGAGAGAGTATTCTTTTGTGTGTGTGTGTGTGTGTGTGTGTGTGTGTGTGTGTGTGTGTGTGTGTGTGTGTGTGTGTGTGTGTGTGTGTGTGTGTGTGTGTTAAGTCACATTTTGGTGTGTGTATGAAACATTGATGTAATGTGTTATGTTAACAAAAGTGTTTTTGTAAAGCACCTAGAGCAGATTTCCGGGTAGTGTGCTACATAAGTATCTATCTATCTATTATTATTATCATTATTATCGTTATCACGTATCTTGTATACGAATTTCTCTTTTGGAGTCAATAGGGTATTCTTGCATCTCATATCTTTGGAAACAGTTTCTCTTTTAGAGATGATACAGCATTCATGTGCCTTGTAAAACAATTTCTCTTTTAGAAATAATAGAATATTCTTGTATCTTGTATAACAATTTTTTGTTCCCCTTTAGAGATATTAGAGTACCTTGTTCAACAATTTGTCTTTTAGAGATAATCGTATTGTATTGTATTGTATTGTATTGTATTGTATTTCTCTTTTTGTCACAACAGATTTCTCTGTGTGAAATTCGGGCTGCTCTCCCCAGGGAGATCGCGTCGCTACACTACAGCGCCACCCTTTTTTTTTCTTTTTTTTTTTCTTTTGTATTTTCTTATGCGTGCAGTTTTATTTGCTTTTCGTATCGAAGTGGATTTTTCTACAGAATTTTGCCAGGAACAACCCTTTTGTTGCCGTGGGTTCTTTTACGTGCGTTAAGTGCATGGCTAGCGTCCAGACCACCACGCAAGGTCTGGTGGAGGGGGAGAAAATATCGGCGGCTTAGCCGTGATTCGAGCCAGCGCGTTCAGATTCTCTCGCTTCCAAGGCGGACGCGGTACCTCTAGGCCATCACTCCACTAATCATCTTGTACAGCAATTTCTCTTTAAAAGGTAACAGAGTATTCTTGTTTCTTGTATAACAATTTCTCTTTTAGAGATAGTAGAGTATCTTGTGCAATAATTCCTCTTTTAGAGATATCATCTGGTACAGCAATTTCTCTATAAAAGACATCAAGAGTGTTCTTGTTTCTGTTTCAGTTTTCAGTAGCTCAAGGAGGCGTCACTGCGTTCGGACAAATCCATATACGCTACACCACATCTGCCAAGCAGATGCCTGACCAGCGTAACCCAACGCGCTTAGTCAGGTCTTGAGAAAAAAAAGAGATAAATACATAAAAAAAGAACTACTACTAATAATAATAATATGTATAAGGCGCAAAAACTTGATGAAGTCAACTATAAGTGTACAAAAAAAATAAAATAAAATAGATAAATAAATACATAACTAACTAAATAAATAAATACATAACTAAATAATAATATAATTAAAAAAATAAATAACAATTCTTCATTTTAGAGATAGTAAAGTATTCTTGAATCGTGAGGACTGAAAACGTGCAAATGAACTACTATTCATGCGTTCACGTTTAGAACAACAACAACAAGAACAACGACACACACTCACAGAAAAAGGGAGGCAAGAACGAGCTGACCCCTTAACCATGGGAGGGTGAAATGAAAATATCGATCATGTCTCTCGGATGACAGCGCCCTCTTCAGGCCACTGTCTTTCTACGCGCCCTCTTCAGGGCCGCTAACTTTAATACGTTCCTTCCCCACCCCCACCCCCCATACCCAACCCTCTCCCCCCGAAAGGGGAGGTAAATTAAATAAGGGGGGTGCAGCCTTACACATTACCCACCCCACATCCCCACACCTCTTCACGTGCCACTAAACTCTACGCGGTCTGGTTTCCAGGACAACCAGTACTCCGCCTCTGTACTTCAATCCTGTTGGCGAGAAAGAGCTGGGTGGTGGCTTAGTGGTTGGAGCACCTGCCTGTTGAACGGAGGTCCCGGGTTCAAATCTTGGAAGTGTTTTGGGGATTGTTTGCTCAGCTGTTTTCCATTCTGTCATATCTTGGGTGGGTCATGTAACTAAGTGCCATGTCTCTCGAACAGTGATGATAGATTAAGGTCTGTGTTCCTCACCTCACCTCACCTCACCTCAGGCCCATAACTACAAAGTAGTCGTTGGGGGAAGCCTGAGGACCGCAGACGCAACCTCCCTTCTCCATCTGTCTCTGTCGGCAGCCGCTGGCAGCAGCTCACGTGTGTGGAGTCCGGTCCATTGTTTGTTTGATGTTCTCATGCCAGTTCTTCCGCTGTCTTCCTCTTCTTCTCCCGCCCTCGATGGTGCCTTGCATGATTGTTTTGGACAAGCTGGTGTGTCGAGTGTTGTGTCCAAACCATATCAGCTTGCGTCTCTTCACAGTTGAAAGGAGAGGTTCCTGAGGTCCAGCAAGGTTCTCAATTCTGCTCCGTACATGTTCATTGGTCCTGTGCTCGATCCATTTATTTGTAGTTGTATTTGTATTTGTATTTCTTGTAATCTTAACAGATTTCTCTGTGTGAAATTCGGGCTGCTCTCCCCTGGGAGAGCGCATCGCTATACTACAGCACCACCCATTTTGGGGTGGGTTTTTTTTTCCTGCGTGCAATTTTATTTGTTTTTCCTATCGAAGTGGATTTTTCTACAGAATTTTGCCAGGAACAACCCTTTTATTGCCGTGGGTTCTTTTACGTGCGCTAAAGTGCATGCTAGCACGCGGGACCTCGGTTTATCGCCTCATCCGATTGACTAGCGTCCAGACCACCACTCAAGGTATAGTGGAGGGGGAGAAAATATCGGCGGCTGAGCCGTGATTCGAGCCAGCGCCCTCAGATTCTCTCGCTTCTTAGGCAGACGCGTTACCTCACATATAGGTGAGCCATCACCCCACATATAGCACACGTAAAAAAAAAAAAAAAAAAAAGGCAGCATTTCAACAATTGTCTTCGCAGATTTTCCTAGAGAAATAATCACGTTGTCACATGAAATTAGATATTTATGCAGACAGAAGAAAGAAAGAAGGAAAGAAAGAAAGAAAGAAAGAAAGGAGAAGTGGCGCCACAGTATGGCGATGTATTGTCTCGCATGGAGAGCGACCATGAATGACTTCACACATCTTTGATATTGACAAGAATGTAACCAGGACCACACAGTACAACACGATACGACACTGCACGAGACAACACGGCACGGCAAGGCACGACACGACACGACACGACACGACTTAGCACGAGACAACACGACACGACACGACATAGCACGAGACAACACAGCATGGCAAGGGACGACACAACACGGCACGATTTAGCACGAGACAACACGACACGACACGACATAGCACGAGACAACACGACACGACACGACATAGCACGAGACAACACAGCATGGCAAGGGACGACACGACACGACACGACATAGCACGAGACAACACGACACGACATAGCACGACACGACATAGCACGAGACAACACGACACGACATAGCACGAGACAACACGACACGACACGACACGACACTGCACGACACGACATAGCACGAGACAACATGACACGACATAGCACGACACGACATAGCACGAGACAACACGACACGACACGACACGACACTGCACGACACGACATAGCACGAGACAACACGACACGACATAGCACGAGACAACACGACACGACACGACACGACATAGCCCGACACGACACGACACGACATAGCACGAGACAACACGACACGACATAGCACGAGACAACACGACACGACACGACATGGCACGAGACAACACGACACGACACGACACGACATGGCACGAGACAACACGACACGACACGAGACGACACAACACGACACGACATAGCACGAGACAACACGACATGACACACGACACGACACAACACGACACGACACAAAGTGGACAGCACCCAACATTAGCACATGTAAAAAAAAAAAAAAAAAAAAAAAAGCAAGCATTTCAACAATGTACTCGCAGATTGTTCCTAGTAATAATCACGTTTTCACATGAAATTAGATATTATCAACAGAAAAAGAAAGAGGAAAAAAAAAACAGAAAGTGCACCACAGTAGCGATGTATCCCATGGAGAGCGACCAGAATACTTCA
>NC_134903.1:20963784-20966284 GCF_041734735.1 Babylonia areolata
CACACACGCACACACACACACACACACACACACACACACACACACACACACACACACACACTCGTCGAAAATGACTGATGATCCACACGTGCAGTGGCATGTCTGTTTTTGTGAGTTTGGATGTCAGGATGTCAGGGGAAGGTTTACTGATCCACGTTCAGATAGGTTCTTCTTTGTCCTTCTCCTCCTCCTCCCTCTCCTCCTCCTCCTCTTTCTCCTCCTCCTCCTCCTTCTTCTTCTTCTTCCTCTTCTTCTTCTTCCTCTCCTCCTCCTCCTCTTTCTCATCCTCCTCCTCCCCCTTCTTCTTCTTCCTCTTCTTCTTCTTCCTCTTTCCCTTCTGCTTTTCCTTCTTCTTCTTATCCTCCTCCTCCTCCTCCTTCTTCTTCTTCTTCCTCCTCCTCCTTCTTCTTCTTCTTCTTCTTCATCCTCCTCCTTCTTCTTCTTCCTCCTCCTTCTTCTCCTTCTGCTTTTCCTTCTTCTTCTTATCCTCCTCCTCCTTCTTCTTCTTCCTCCTCCTCCTTCTTCTTCTTCCTCCTCCTCCTCCTCCTTCTTCTTCTTCTTTTCCGTCTGCTTTTCCTTCTTCTTCTCCTCCTCATCTCTCTTCTTCCTATCCTCCATTTCGTTTTTTTCCATCATGCTTTTCTTTAACCCTATCCTCTATCATCTTCAAATCTTCTTTTCCTTCCTCCCTCCTCCTTCTTCTTCTCCTCCTCCTTCTTCTTCTTCTTTCTTCCTCCTCCTCCTCCTCCTTCTTCTTCCTTCTTTTCCGTCTGCTTCTTCCTTCTTCCTCCCTCCCTCACTCTTCTTCTTACGGTAGATCGGGTTTTAGGTGCGAGTAGTGTTTTCGTTTAAGACCTATCGCAGATTGATATTGAAACTTCTTTTTCCTCTCCACTCTCCGCCTATCTTCATCGTTCTTCTCTATCCACAAGAAATCGCCCCTCCACCGACTCCTACCTCACATCCAATCTCTCCTCCCCCCCCGAACCTCCCTCACTCCTCTCCTACCTACTCCCACTACTTATCAGATCTTGGGCTTTCTCTGATATCCCCTAACCGTCAACAATTGTCCTAGGTTTCTTATCCACAAAAGAAACAGAGGGAGATGAAAAAAATGAATCAGAACCACAACAGCACAACAACAACAAAGACGGGACGAAGCCCCAGCAGTAACAAGAATGCGGGCAAAAAAGAAAGAAAGGAAAGAAAGAAAGAAAGGAAGGAAAGAAAGAAAGGAAAGAAAGAAAGAAAGAAGGAAGGAAGGAAAGAAAGAAGGAAAGAAAGGAAGAAAGAAGGAAGGAAAGAAAGAAAGAAAGAAGGAAGGAAAGAAAGAAAGAAAGGAAGGAAAGAAAGAAAGGAAAGAAAGGAAGAAAGAAGGAAGGAAGGAAAGAAAGAAGGAAAGAAAAGAAGAAAGAAGGAAGGAAGGAAAGAAAGAAGGAAAGAAAAGAAGAAATTAAGAAGGAAAGAAAGAAAGTAAAGACAAGAAAGAAATGAAGAAAGAAAGAAAGCACGGAAGAAAGAAAGAAAACAAAACAAACGAAGAAAGAAAGAAAGAAAAACGAAAGAAAAAAAGGAAGAAAAAAAGAAAGAAAGAAAGGAAAGAAAGTAAGAAAGGAAAGAAAGAAAAGAAAGAAAGAAAGAGGTAATGCACACGCCCCCCCCCCCCTCCAACCCATTACCCTCCACCCCTTCCCCCCCCCCCCCACACACACACACCCTCCCCCCATCCTCCAATCCTCTCCGTGTAACTGTCCTTTGATACAACCACATCTCAAAGCCTGAGAAAGAAAGAAAGAAAGAAAGGAAAGAAGGAAAGAAAGAAAAGAAAGAAAGGAAGAAAGAGCTAATGCACACGCCCCCCCCCCCCCCCCACACCCCCCATGCTCCTCCTCCCACCCCCCCAATGCCCCATCCCCCATCCCTCTCTGCTACTACTGCTACTGATACTACTACTACCACTTCTTTCACCACCACTGCTACTTCTGCTGCACAATAATTGTGAAGGCTGACAGGAGAGAGAGAGAGAGAGAGAGAGAGAGAGAATCCCAATACTTCCTGGATCTGAACCCAGGATTTACTTACAGTTTCCCCAGGCGGGTACTCCATCCGCCCACTATACCCCGGGGCACCACCCACCCCACCCCAACTCCCCAAAATCTTTCTCGCCAACAGGAACAGACTAGTACTGTGGCTGAGTTCTGGTTGTCCTGGAAACCACACCGCGAGAGTTAAGTGGCTCCTCTGTACCGCACGTGAAGGGGAGGTGTGTGTGTGTGTGTGTGTGTGTGTGTGTGTGTAAAGAACTCAGAACTCAGTGTGTGTGTGTGTGTCGGGGGGTGGGAGATGGGGGCGGAGGGGCGGGGTGGGGGGGCAGCTAGGGGAGGGTAATGTGTAAGGCTGCACCCCCTTATTTAATTTACCTCCTCTTTGTGGGGTGGAGGCGGGGGGGGGGGACGTATTAAACTTAGCGGCCCTGAAGAGGGCATGTAGAGGGCTTTGG
>NC_134903.1:20976284-20993784 GCF_041734735.1 Babylonia areolata
ATGAGAGACAGACACAGAGAGAATTAGGAGGAGGGGGAGGAGGAGGAGAACGAGGAGGAGGAGGAGGAGGAAGAGAGAGAGGAGTGGAAAACTTCAACAATAAGCGACCTAAATGGAATGAAACCCTCAGACTGATCTGTACCGGTAAGTGAGGGTAAACTTTCTCGTTCCTCAACTTTGGGGAAGAGGGGAGGGGGTTGGGGAGGGGGGAAGGGGCAGTGGGGGGGGGGAGAGGAAGAGGGGAGGATGGTGTGGGTGAATGGTGATGAGGGGGGGGGGGAGATGCATAGATCTGCACTCTCCATAAATCCGTTTGCCTCCTCTTTGAGCAGAAATGGTTAGAAAAGTAATCTTTTGAGGAGGAGGGAGAGGAGAAGGAGGAGAAAGAAGAAAAAGAAGAGGAAGACTGATTGATTGATTGATTGATTGACTGATTGAATGTTTAATGGGTACAGAATCAGGCACAGTAAGGCCCTTTTTACAATTCTGCCCATTTAACGACACAAAACATAAAAAATAAAGACAGAAAATGAAATAAAATAAGATAATAAGAACGACGAATAAGAATAGTAATTAGAATAGTCTATTAAAAGTAACAAAGCAATGAGAAGAAGAAGAAGAAGAAGAACCACATCATAGAAACAGGAAGAGCCTCGCTCTGGCACCCCAACACCAAAAAGACGCCAATCTCCTTTACACCCTTCCCACAATGCCTCCTCCCTCCTCCCTTTCCCAACACTTCCTCTCTTAACTGATGCGCGCGCAACGTGACACCGGAAATGTGATCAGGAGGGGGACTGTCTCCACTTCGTCCAAGGAAACGATCCACGTCGGCCATTTTGAAGGGCGGATTCACCGCCGATTGTCGTAAAGCCACGGCTGACAATTGTCCCCCTTTCTCCTTCCTGATAGGGAATGCCAATGTCGGAGAAGTGAGACGAGGGGGTGGGAAAGGGAGGATGGTGGTGGTGGTGGGGGAGGGTGTGGGGGGTGTTGAGAGATTCTGTAATGAAGGCTTGTTACAGATGGAAGGAACAAGTGACAGAGAGAAATGAGAGAGAGAGAGCCATAGAGATAGAGAGAAAGGGGGAAGAAAGAGAGGGGGGGAGAGAGAGGAAGAGAGAGAGAGAAAGAGACAGAGAGAGAAAGAGAGAGAGAACATGCAACAAACACACACACTGTGTCTCTGTGTCTCTATCTCTTACCTATCTGTCTATCATAACACACACACACAGAGACAAAGAAACAGACTGAACGTCAGCAGAGAAACGACCCAGAAAAAGAAACCGAATTCCAAAAGAAAATCCCCACCCCACCCACCCCCCCCAAAAAAAAAAAAAAAAAAAAAAAAGACAGTAAAGGAAGAAACAGAATCACATCAACAGGAACAGGAAGAGCCTCGCTCTGGCACCCCAACACCAAAAAGACGCCAATCTCCTTTACACCCTTCCCACAATGCCTCCTCCCTCCTCCCTTTCCCAACACTTCCTCTTTTTACTGATGCGCGCGCAACGTGACACCGGAAATGTGATCAGGAGGGGACTGTCTCCACTTCGTCCAAGGAAACGATCCGCGTCGGCCATTTTGAAGGGCGGATTCACTGCCGATTGTCGTAAAGCCACGGCTGACAATTGTCCCCCTTTCTCCTTCCTGATGGGGAATGCCAATGTCGGAGAAGTGAGACGAGGGGGTGGGAAAGGGAGGATGGTGGTGGTGGTGGGGGAGGGTGTGGGGGGTGTTGAGAGATTCTGTAATGAAGGCTTGTTACAGATGGAAGGAACAAGTGACAGAGAGAAATGAGAGAGAGAGCCATAGAGATAGAGAGAAAGGGGGAAGAAAGAGAGAGAGAGAGAGAGAGAGAGAGAGAGAGAGAGAGAACATGCAACAAACACACACACTGTGTCTCTGTGTCTCTATCTTTCTACCTATCTGTCTATCATAACACACACACACACACACACACACACACACACACACACACACACACACACACACACACACACAGACAAAGAAACAGACTGAACGTCAGCAGAGAAACGACCCAGAAAAAGAAACCGAATTCCAAAACAAAATCCCCACCCCACCCACCCCCTAAAAAAAAAAAAAAAAAAAAAAAAAAAAAAAACATTAAAGGAAGAAACAGAATCACATCAACAGGAACAGGAAGAGCCTCGCTCCGGCACCCCAACACCAAAAAGACGCCAGTCTCCTTTACACCCTTCCCACAATACCCCCCTCCCTCCTCCCTTTCCTAACACTTCCTCTCTTAACTGATGCGCGCGCAACGTGACACCGGAAATGTGATCAGGAGGGGGACTGTCTCCACTTCGTCCAAGGAAACGATCCACGTCGGCCATTTTGAAGGGCGGATTCATTGCCGATTGTCGTAAAGCCACGGCGGACAATTGTCTCCCTTTCTTCTTCCTGATGGGGAGGGAATAGGAATGTCGGAGAAAAGGGGGCGGAAGATGGTGGTGGTGGGTGGGTGGGTACTTCCGGAATGAAAGCTTGTGGCTGAAGAGGTGAATTAGGAGGGGTGGGAGGGAGTATGGGGGGTGTGGGGGGAACAGGGGAGGAAGAAAAGAGACAGAGACAGAGCCACATAGAAGAGAGACTGACGCAAAGAAAGAGAGCATAGAAGTTGAGGCAAACAGAGAGAAGTGGCAGAGGGAGAGAGAGAGAGAGACAGAGAGAGAGAGAGAGATGAGAGAGGGGGTGTTAGAAAGTGGAGACAGAGAGAGAGAGATAGAGACAGAGAGAGAGACAGACAGAGAGAGAGAGAGATGAGAGAGGGGGTGTTAGAAAGAGGAGACAAAGAGAAAGAGAGACAGAGACAGAGACAGAGATGAGAGAGGGGACTGATAGAAAGTGGAGACACAGAGAGAGAGACAGAGACAGACACAGAGAGAGAGAGAGATGAGATGAGAGAGAGATGAGATGAGAGAGAGGGTGTTAGAAAGTGGAGACCGAGAGAGAGAGTGAGGGAAAGAGAGAGTGAGAGAGAGACAGAGACAGAGAGACACAGGGAGACACAGAGAGAGAGAGAGAGAGAGACTCAGAGAGAAAGAGAGAGCGAGAGACAGAGACGGAGACAGAGAGAGACAGAGAGAGGAAATCAGTGATGGTAAAACAGAAAAAACAGACGGACAGACAAATAATTGCAGTTCTAAGATTCCTACCTCATTAATTTTTTTCCCCACTAATCAGACACAAGCACATAGCCCGTAGTCAGACAACCATAGTGCGTGAGTGGAAGACAGTCACTTGATATGGACATCATTAATGTACGAGTTGATCAATGCCAGTGGGGGAAGATTTGTGGCTGTGATGTTCTGACAGCAAGATCCAATTCTCTCTTCTCTACCTTTCTGGCTCTTGTCTATCTCTGCTTCCTCTGCTGCGCGTGCGTGCGTGCGTGAGTGTGTATGTGTGTGTGTGTGTGGGGGGGGGGGGGGGTGTGAGGGGATGGGGGGTGTACGTGCGTGTGCATATGTGTGTATGCAGTTCTATAATACGTGTCTGTGACTGTGTGTATGTGTGTGTCTGTATGTACACCTGTGTGCATGTGTGTCTGGGAACGTACGCGCATACCTCGTGTGTGTGTGTGTGTGGGGGGGGGGATGGGTGGGGGGGTGTGCGCGCGCGCGCACGCACGTAAGCCTACGTTAGTCCTTAGGTCAAGTGTTTCTAATGAATCGTGGTGACAGGTGCTGTCTCTGTGCGCACACTGTGATTAGTCATACTAATGATGTGACAGACTGGACTGCAGAACTGGACACTTCTGTGTGTGTGTGTGAGGGGGTGGGGGGATAGAGAGAGAAACAGAGAAGAAGAGAGAGGGGGAGAGAGAGAGAGATTGAGACCGAGAGAGAGAGAGAGCGAGAGAGAGAGATAGAGCGAGAGAGGGAGAGAGAGACACACAGAGAGACAGAGTCAAAGGCAGAATGAAGGAGAGATTGAGACAGACGCAGAGACAGAGACAAAGTGAGGGGGCGGGGGGGGGGGGGGGGGGGGGGTGAAGGACAGCATGGAAAGTAGAGTTGAGTGTGGGGGAGGATTGGGTGAGAGGTTAGAGGGAGAGAGAGAGAGAAAGAGAGGAGAGAGAGAGGGGGGAGAGAGAGATGGGGGGAGAGAGAGGGGAGGGCGAGAAAGAGAAAGAAAAGAGAGAGAGACAGACAGACAGACAGACAGAGACAGAGAGAGATATTCAGCCCCGAATGAACAGCAAACTAACTGAACAAACATATCATCATCATCATGGCCTGGCTTCGCTGACGAAGATCTAGGAAGGGCGTTGTCCACGTCTGATGCAGGCACGCTCATGGCTGACAAGGCCAATGCGGGAAAAGCAGAGTCGGCCGCAGCGGTTGCAAGGGAAAGTCTGGTCTGGGTTCGCGGCTGCAGCGTCGTGGTTCTTCCTCCTTCTGCGTTTGTCCTCAAGGCTGGCCCTGCGGTTGTTTTCGAAGGAGGAGACAGCTTGGTGGATGGTGCGTCGCCAGGTCTCTCGATCAGCGGCTACTGCGGACCACTGGCGATGGTCAATGTGACAGGCACCGAGAGCTTTCTTCAAGGAGTCTTTGTATCTCTTCTTGGGTGCTCCTCTGTCACGGTGGCCAGTGGACAGTTCGCCATACAGCGCGATCTTGGGCAGGCGGTGGTCCTCCATCCTGGACACGTGCCCTGCCCAACGTAGCTGGGTCTTTAGCAGCACTGCCTCGATGCTGATAGTCTTTGCCTGCTCCAGGACCTCGACATTTGTGATGTAGTCACTCCAGTGGATGCTGAGGATGGTGCGAAGGCAGCGCTGGTGGAAGCGATCAAGCAGTCGTATGTGGTGCCGGTAGGTGACCCAGGTTTCGGAGCCATACAACAAGGTGGGCAGTACAACAGCTCTGTACACGCTGATCTTTGTGTCTTTCTTCAGGTGTTTGTTGTTCCACACTCTCTTGTACAGCCTGCCGAATGCGCTGTTTGCCTTTGCAAGTCTGTTGTCGATCTCCTTGTCGATCTTGGCGTCAGACGAGATGGTGCAGCCTAGGTAGCTGAACTGGTGGACCGACTTCAGCTCTGTCTCACCGATGTTGATGTGAGGAGCGTGGAATTCTTCCTGTGGGGCAGGCTGGTGGAGAACTTCCGTCTTTTTCAGACTGACTTCTAGGCCGAAGAGCTGCGCAGCCTCTGCGAAGCAGGACGTTATACGCTGCAGGGCCGCTTCTGTATGGGCGATGAGGGCAGCATCGTCGGCAAACAGAAGCTCTCTGATGAGTTGCTCCAGTGTCTTGGTGTGGGCCTGTAGCCGCCTCAGGTTGAATAGGCTGCCATCAGTGCGGTATCTGATGAAGATACCGTCGTCGTCGCCAAGATCTTCAGTGGCCTGTTGGAGCATCATGCTGAAGAAGATCGTGAAGAGGGTCGGCGCGAGGACACAACCTTGTTTCACTCCATTTCCAATTGGGAAGGGCTCCGAAAGGTCGTTGCTGTGTCTGACCTGTCCACGCTGTTCCTCATGTAGTTGGATGACCATGCTGAGGAATTTTGGGGGGCATCCTAGACGTTTCATGATCTCCCACAGACCTTTTCTGCTCACGGTGTCGAAAGCTTTCGTGAGATCGACGAATGTCGCATACAGTCCTTTGTTCTGTTCCCGACATTTTTCTTGTAGCTGTCTGAGAACGAAGACCATGTCAGTGAACAAACATAAGAAACAAGCTATATATATATAAATATATATATATATATATATATATATATATAGCTTATATATTATATAATATAATTCTCAGTCAGACAGACAGACAAATAAACAGTCAGATAATTAGTTAGTCAGACAGTCAGGAAGGCTGACATACATACATATATGCATGCATACATACATACATACATACCTTCAGACAGACAGATATGTGTAACCGCACCGCACTTTCGAACAATGGCAGCTCCTCAAGGGGACTGTCTCCACTTCGTCCAAGGAAACGACCCGCAGTCGGCCATTTTGAAGGGCGGATTCACTGCCGAGTGTCGTAAAGCCACGGCTGACAATTGTCTCCCTTTCTTCTTCCTGATGGGGAGGAAATACGAATGCAGCTCCGCCACCCCCACCCCCCCTCAACCCCCACTCTAATCGGCTGGGCATAAAACGGATTTTATAATTATATATATATATATATATATATATATATATATATATATATATATATATACCCTGTGTTACCAGTCTGCAGCCAACGCTCAAAAGCAAGCTTCTCCCCTCCCCCCCCCCCCCAATCCACTCCTCCACCCTCCAACCCCCACACCCTCCCCCCACACCCCCTACACACACACACACACACACACACACACACACACACACACACACACCGACCCAGAAACTGTGCATCATCATCATCATCATCATCATCATCATCACCATCATCATCATCATCATCATCTGTCTTCATCGTTCCACTCTTCCACCCGCACCATCATCCAGACCTCGAGATCCCTCCCCCCCCCCCCCCCCCCCCTCGCTTCCCCCCATGTCCTCCCTCCCACCCACCCCAACACACACCTCCTCGCCTACCTCCCCCCCCCCCCCACACACCCCTCTTCCATCATCCGCACAATGGATTCTGTCAAGGTAGCTAGCAGCTAGGGATGATGCCCGCTTGCCTCATCACGCTCTGGAGCATCAGGCACGCCCATTGTTGCTTTGTTTGTTTGTTTGTTTGTTTGGTGTTCTTCTTCTTCTTCTTCTGTGTTCGTGGGCTGCAACTCCCACGTTCACTCGTATGCACACTAGTGGGCTTTTACGTGTATGACCGTTTTTACCCCGCCATGTAGGCAGCCATACTCCGTTTTCGGGGGTGTGCATGCTGGGTATGTTCTTGTTTCCATAACCCACCGAACGCTGACATGGATTACAGGATCTTTAACGTGCGTATTCGATCTTCTGCTTGCATATACACACGAAGGGGGTTCAGGCACTAGCAGGTCTGCACATAATTATACATGTTGACCTGGGAGATCGTCAAAATCTCCACCCTTTACCCACCAGGCGCCATCACCGTGATTCGAACCCGGGACCCTCAGATTGACAGTCCAATGCTTTAACCACTCGGCTATTGCGCCCGTCGTTTGTCTGGTGTTTTGCTGGTGTGCTGTTGTTGTTTTTTCCCCACCGAGGTCGGTATGTGTCGTCCGAGGTGTTGGGTTTTTTTTTGGCGTTTTCTGACATTTGTTTTTGTTTTTTCTTTTTGTTTTACGATGCCAATAGGGCGCTGACCATTTTTTAGTTCGAGAAGGCAGCGGGTCTTTTTGGGTTATTCATTCATCTGTTGATTGATTGACTTATTATCTAATTATGTGTTTATCTATCTATCTGTCTATCTATCTATCTATCTACCTATCTATCCATCTATCTACCTGTATGTATATTTAATTATTAGATAATCATTCGTACAGTTTCATGACACTGACGTCAATTGATTGATTGATTTATTTGTTCATTCAGTTATTTGGACAGCCCTTCTTTTCATTTTACGTGGTGAGTAAACAAATGAATAAATGAATGAAGGTATGAATGAATGAATAAATGAGTGAGTGAATGAATAAATAAATGAATGAATGAATGAATAAATAAACAAATAAATGACTGGCTTGATTAACTGAGTGGTCCAAGCGATTGACTTTCATCCTGGGTGGTCCCATGTTCGAATCCTGTCAGCGCCTGGTGTGTCAAAGGCAGAGAAGATTCTTGTCGCTGTTGGTGTCGATGTTGTTGTTGTTGTCTTTGTTGGTGTCGATGTTGTTGTTGTTGTCGTTGTTGGTGTCGATGTTGTTGGTGTTCTTCTTCTTGTTCATGTTCTTGTTGTTGTTGTTGTTGTTGTTCTCCTCCTCCTCCTCCACCTTCTTTTTCTTCCTTCTCCTCCTTCTCCAACTTGTTCTTCTCCTCCTCCACCTTCTTCTCCTTCTTCTCCTCCTCCTCCGCCTTCTTCTTCTCCTCCTCCACCTTCTTCTTCTTCTTCTTCTCCTGCTCCTCCTCCGCCTTCTTCTTCTTCTCTTTCTCCTCATCTGGCTTCTTCTTATTCCTTATTTTCGGGTATTTCCCTTGTTAAAACAAGAAAGCAGAAACAAGGCGCAAAAAAAGTAGGACTGTATTCAGAATTTGCTATCGTCATGAAAGAGTAGTTCACTGAAAGGTGTTTACCTTCATTTGTAAGTTTATCCCCCATTGTCCAAGCGGTACTACCAAGTACCAGGGAGTAAGCTTCCTGCTTTTACCATTGTCCAAAGACCTGTACTGTACTCGACCAGGCTATACAGAGCTGGTCAACCGTGACGAACCATTGACCCACGGTCAGTTCCTATCGGTTTAGCGATCGCCATTGATTGAGCAGTTGACAGGACGGTTAGCAGTGACGTTTCAAAGAAGTGAATGCTGCTTGCTACACGTTTCTCTCTCTCTCTCTCTCTCTCTCTCTGTCTGTCTCTCTCTTATTAACTGGAAGGAGAGAATGGCTGTTAAGCATTACATATTACAGGTTTGGGTCCCCGAATTTGTGTGTGTGTGTTAATGTTTGCCTATGTTGTTTGTCTCAGGTGGAACAGCGGTAAATGACCCTGTGTGTGTTTGTTCTTGTGAATGTAAAGGGGTGAGGGGGGTGGAGGAGGGGAGTGGGGGAGGGGGTGAATGTTCACAGGAAAAACCAAAAGCCATAGAAAAAAAGTCACAGTCCATGTATGCTAGGGGGGGTAGCTGGGTGTAGGGAGTCATACTTTCAGTTTTAAGGTGTGTGTGTTTTTTTTAATTTTTATTAACCTTTTTAATTCTTTCTTTTTTTTATAGTTAACGTCAAACAAGCAATAAATAACGACAAACACGAGCACAGCGATACTAATTCACATTGCGGACTATATTGATATTGCATTATTTGATACTCTTTCAGTGTTTTGACTGTATAAACTATATCATTTCAGCTCCTTGTACATAGAGACATAGATGAATAGATGGACAGATGGATAGATAGGTAGACAGATAGATAGATGGATGGGTGGATACATACATACATACATAGATTTTTACGCACACTCACATACATACATGCATACATTTTTACACACATACATACATACATACAGGTATAGATACATACATACATAGATTTTAACACACACACACACACACACACACACACACACACACATATATATATATATATAGAGAGAGAGAGAGAGAGAGAGAGAGAGAGAGAGAGAGAGATCTGGACTTATGTTAGGGGCACTTTTAAATGCTGTAGAGTTTTTTTGTTTTTCGTTTTTCCTTCCTTGACAATAAAAAGACAGAGAGCAAATGAAATGGCGCAAAAAAAGCTACCCTTGCACCACTCTGAATCGGATAAATGATTGTATGCAGCTGACAAACTCAAGGTATGTGTGAATGTGTGAATGATGTCAGCAGCCACACACACACACACACACACACACACAGAGTACAAACCTAAACATGAACGTCAAAAATGCAGATTATCAATAACGTCACACACACACACACACACACACACACACACACACACACACACACACATGTACATATATATATATATATATATATATATGTATGTATGTATATACATACATATAATTTTCTCCCCCTCCACTAGACCTTAAGTAGTGTTCTGGACGCTAGTCATTCGGATGAGACGATAAACCGAGGTCCCGTATGCAGCATGCATTTAGCGCACGTAAAAGAACCCACGGCAACAAAAGTGTTGCCCCGGGCAAAATCCACTTCGATAGGAAAACAAATAAATTTCCTGACAGAAAAATATACCAGAAAAAAAGTGTGGCACTGTCAGTGTAGAGACGCACTCTCCTTGGGGAAAGCAGCCCGAATATATATATATATATATATATATATATATATATATATATATATATATATATATAATCGTATTCATATAGCGCTGAATCTTGTGCAGAGACAAATCAAAGTGCTTTCGCACCAATCATTCACACGCATGCATGACTCTAAAACTGAAGACAAGGAAGAGGCAGGGAAGGGAGGCTATTTTGGGAAGAGGTGGGTTTTAAGGCCAGACTTGAAAGAGCTGAGTGCGGAGACATGACGAACCGAAAGAGGAAGTTCATTCCAATTGCAAGGTCCAGAGACAGAGAAAGAACGGCGGCCAACAGTCGAGTGTTTGAATCTGGGTATGCGTAAACAGAGTGGTTCCGAAATCGATCGTAGTGAGCGAGATGGAGTGTAGATGTAAAGGCTGCCACAGAGATAGGAAGGGGCAGATTTGTGAATACATTTATAACATAGAGTGCTGATCTTGTACTTTATTCTGTGTGAGACATACATACATAAATACATTGCCTGCACACCATAACTGATATAGTTTTATCACTCAAACAAGAAGCCCAATACCAAGGTCTTCATCATGCAGATTGAAGGAGGAAAGAGGGAGGCATGGTGAGGGGATTGTGAGGGTGGGTGGGTGGGCGGGTTGTAGGTAGTGGAGGAGGAGGAGGTTGTGGGTTGGAATTGCGGTGGTGGTGACGGAATTGAAACAGGACCATGAAAGGGGGTCGATGGAAAGCTAGTTCTGTCGTACTGACTTTTTCCAGTCTGGTGTCTCTGATGGGAAGGGGAAAACTGGAACTGGCTGTCTGGGTGACGGAGTATGTGGGGGGATTGGGGCGTTAAACCACTGAGGCACGCACAGAGAGAGAGAGAGAGAGAGAGAGAGAGACAGAGAGAGATGATGATGGTGATGGGGAGACAAGATGTACAGAGAGACAGACAGACACAGACAAACAGAGAGAGAGATTAGTGAGTGAGTAAGTAAGTGAGTGAGTGGGTGAAGTAATA
The DNA here is from genome assembly GCF_041734735.1 of Babylonia areolata. Classification (NCBI taxonomy): domain Eukaryota; kingdom Metazoa; phylum Mollusca; class Gastropoda; order Neogastropoda; family Buccinidae; genus Babylonia; species Babylonia areolata. The sequence continues at coordinate 20,987,137 of NC_134903.1, forward strand.
ATTTATTTCTGAAATAAATAGATTAAATATACTTCCTGTGTGTTTTTCGTTGTTGTTGTTGCTGCTGCTGCTGCTGTTGCTGTTGCTGTCGTTGTTGTTTTTTTCATTCATCCCTCGAAAACAAACATTGTCAACAACATCAACATCAACAGCAACACACACAAAAAAGGGAGAAAAGAAACAAAAGATAAAATTCAACACACACACACACACACACACACACACACACACACACAAGAGACACACACACACACAACACAACAAACACATACACAACACACACACAAAACACACACACACACACACACACACACACACACACACACACACACACACTATCAAAGGCACCTCCCACTCCCGCTAACGATACACCAGCTGGTGCCAGTTGCAGTGCTTGGTTCTAACTCTTTGACAGGTACACGTGGCAAAATACCTCCGTTGACAGAACTACGCCATTGGTCAGTTCCATACAAACACACAGTTAGTAGCGGGTTACGACCATACTAGGCTCTCCCAACACTCGGCTTATATCACATAAGTTTACATTTGGGCCAACAGTCAATGTTAAATCATTTACAGCTTAGTCTTTTGTGAAGGACTATGACTCTCAAACTAGGAGGCAAAATTGCACTGGCTCTTAGTGCTGCAGCCTTGTGGGCTACTTGGCCTTTGGGAACCATCCCAACACCGACTGTCCTAAAACCCTCTTGGCTGAGAGAGTGGGGATGTAACTTGGGCAAGACACTCTCCACTATAATCAAATTCTAGCCCAAATAGTCGGAACAGCAGTTGCCTCCTCTGCTGTTCTGATGGTCATAGTCGGACACGACTGACTATCATATATATAGGCTCTCCCGTCCGAGCAATGCAGCTGGCTACTGTAGGAAAGGGAACATGGTCACCAATTTCTCTGTGCAAGTCCTGGTGATGTCTCTGGAGCTTGGCTGTCTAATCAATTGGGAGGAGAGGTGGTGGGAAGTAGGGGTGGGGGGCATGGGGGGGTATAGAAGAGTAGATGAGAATGTAGTTAGGAAGGATCGGGGGGGGGGGGGGGGTATAGAAGAGTAGATGAAAATGTAGTTAGGAAGGATCGGGGGGGGGGGGGGGGGTATAGAAGAGTAGATGAAAATGTAGTTAGGAAGGATCGGGGGGGGGGGGGTATAGAAGAGTAGATAAGAATGTAGTTAGGAAGGAGGGTGGGGGGATGGGGTTTGGGGGGGGGGGTATAGAAGAGTAGATGAAAATGTAGTTAGGAAGGATCGGGGGGGGGGGGGATAGAAGAGTGGATGAGAATGTAGTTAGGAAGGAGGGTGGGGGGTGGGGGTATAGAAGACTAGATGAGAATGTAGTTAGGAAGGAGGGTGGGGGTGGGGGGATGGGGATGAGGGGGTATAGAAGAGTAGATGAGAATGTAGTTAGGAAGGAGGGTGGGGGGTGGGGGTGGGGGTATAGAAGACTAGATGAGAATGTAGTTAGGAAGGAGGGTGGTGGTTTGAATGGGGTGCCAGGTGAAAACAGCACAGGCCCACGTATTTACGTAAAAATTCCGTAACATATATATTTGAAGCCCCCGCCTTGTAATACGAGTGAATATCTGAGTCGAAGCTCAATAACTGGGAAGGAGAGAAAGAGAACATCACCATCAGGTTCACGGCGGAACCCTGAGGGTCTCGTCTGTCTAATTACTTACTGGACATGGGGAGAGTGATAGGGGAGGGATGGGGCGGGGGTCGGAGAGGGGGGGGGGGTTGTGGAGGGGAGGAGGATGGAGGGGGAAGGGGGGAGGGTTATTGGATAGGGTTTGGGGTGGGGTGGGGTGGGGTGAGGTGGGGTGGGGACAGTGATGCTTTTCAGGCCGGGCAGCTTGGGGGACTGGCGAGGTGGAGAAGTCTGGCTGTTTTCACTAACATGGGGAGGGGGGGAGGGGGGGAGCTGTGTGAGGGTGGTTTGGAGGTGACATTGCTCACCAGATCACACTGGCTGTTATCACTTACATGTGGGGGCGGAGGGGGTGTGTGAAGGGAGGGGGGGGGGGAGGAGACATTGCTCACCGGATCACACTGGCTGTTATCACTTACATGTGGGGGTGGAGGGGGTGTGTGAAGGGAGGGGGGGTGGAGGAGACATTGCTCACTGGATCACTCTGGCTGTTACCACTTACATGTGGGGGTGGAGGGGGTGTGTGAAGGGAGGGGAGGTTGGAGGAGACATTGCTCACCGGATCACACTGGCTGTTACCACTTACATGTGGGGGCGGAGGGGGTGTGTGAAGGGAGGGGGGGTGGAGGAGACATTGCTCACCGGATCACACTGGCTGTTATCACTTACATGTGGGGGCGGAGGGGGTGTGTGAAGGGAGGGGGGGTGGAGGAGACATTGCTCACTGGATCACACTGGCTGTTATCACTTACATGTGGGGGCGGAGGGGGTGTGTGAAGGGAGGGGGGGTGGAGGAGACATTGCTCACTGGATCACACTGGCTGTTATCACTTACATGTGGGGGCGGAGGGGGTGTGTGAAGGGAGGGGGGTGGAGGAGACATTGCTCACTGGATCACTCTGGCTGTTACCACTTACATGTGGGGGCGGAGGGGGTGTGTGAGGGAGGGAGGTTGGAGGAGACATTGCTCACCGGATCACACTGGTTGTTATCACTTACATGTGGGGGCGGAGGGGGTGTGTGAAGGGAGGGGGGTGGAGGAGACATTGCTCACTGGATCACTCTGGCTGTTATCACTTACATGTGGGGGCGGAGGGGGTGTGTGAAGGGAGGGGGGGGGTGGAGGAGACATTGCTCACTGGATCACTCTGGCTGTTATCACTTACATGTGGGGGCGGAGGGTGGGCGTGAGTGTGGGTTAGAGTAGACATTGCTCACTTGCTCAGTCTGACTCCACAACAGAGCGAAATCATGGGCTGTCGACAGTATCAGTATCAGTATCAGTAGCTCAAGGAAGCGTTACTGCGTTCGGTCAAATCCGCTACACCACATCTGCCAAGCAAATGCCTGACCAGCAGCGTAACCCAACGCGCTTGACTAGTCAGGCCTTGAGGATTTGGCTGGGTGTTTGTCCCTTGTCGCTCACGCTGAGATCACAACAGGTCCCATACTGAGCAACGCGGCTAGTATATAACGTACAACACGAGTGTCGCCGGGTCTCCACTGGCGTGTTGCCTTATAGCGGCCTTGCATTGAGAGCTCCCTTTCTTGTGGATGGCCGGCTGAAAGCCCGCGGACAGTAAGAGAGTAGCTGACGACCGGGAGATGACAGGGTGGAGTCCCAACAGGGATGGGGGGTTCTTCACGGCCAGTGGCCAGCTCCTAGGAATCCAGCGTTGAATGTGCTGTGGGCTCAAAATGGGAAGACGGGGACCACAAAGTTGTAGGTCAACCACTTCACTGATGCATCTGTGTCGCTCAAACTTCCTGACCAAAACACTGCACGTGTCTAAAGTTGAAAACTAACACCTATTTTGTTAAACAAAGTTTTTTTCTGCCACCCGACCACACTGAAAACAGGTGACGTAATGCTATTTTTATGTCATCTTTCTGACCTTATGTGTGTGTGTGTGTGTGTGTGTGTCTGTGTGCGCGCGCGCGCGTGTTTGTGTGTGTGGAAAAGACACCCTTTCTGCTGACGCTAAACAACCGTTGGAAAACACACAGACACACACACACACACACACACACACACACACACACACACACAACGTGGTCACCATGGTGTCTGTGGGGTTCCCTCCCTTTCATGCTCCCAACACTTGTCTGTCTAATTACTTAGGGAGGGATGGGGGGCCAGGGGGGGAGGGGAGGGGAGGGGAGGGGAGGCATGGGCGAGAAAGGGGTAACAAGGCTAGAGGGGAGGAAGACGGCTCACTCAGTTTCCAGTGAAGGGGGTTGGGAAGGGTGGTGGGGGCGGCGGGAGGGGCGGTGCTCGGGGCGGGCGCGTGGGAGTAGGGAGCAGGTATAAGGAAGGGTGGTTGAGTCGAAAAGAAAGCGGTGTTTGGGGTGAGGGTGGAGGTGTGGGGGGTGGGGAGGTGTGTGTGTGTGTGTGTGTGTGTGTGTGTGTGTTCAGGGCCAGGAGGCCAAGCTGGACGAGATAAATACGGAGATCGATGCTGACCTACTTTCTTGTTCACCGTGACCTGCTTTCATGTTCATCGTGACCTGCTTTCGTGTTCGCCATGACCGACTTTCATGTTCATCATGACCTAGTTTCCTGTTCACCAGGACCTGCTTTCATGTTCACCGTGACCTACTTTCATCGGGCTCACCGTTTTCATCATGTTCCCAGGAGGTGGCTGTTGTTTAGGGGCTGATGCTGCATGGTGAGTGTCATCGGCAGGGTGACGTGTCTGCCTGTCCTTGCACAGGCCTTGACAGGGAAAGAGACTGACAGCTACACACACACGTGCGCGCGCACACACACACACACATGTGCACATGCACGCATACACACGCACAAATCATGCACACACACACTCATGCACATGCACGCATGCACACACCCACACCCACACCCACACCCACACCCACACACACACACACACACACACACACACACTCATGCACACGCACGCATATACTTACACCCATGCACACACTCACACACACACACACACACACACACACACACACACACACACACACACACACTTGTGGTGCACATGCACGCACGCACACACACACACACACACACACACACACACACACACACAGAGTAAATGAATGAATGCATGCATGCATGAATGAATCTTTATTTTCCAACGGAGATATTTGCACACTGGCCAGCTTACACATCTGCCTTTGCTTTAGAGAGACAGAGAGAGAGACAGAGACAGACAGAAAGACAGAGATAGAGATGAAACACAAGTGCACAATTACCTATAATTATTGTTACACATCAGTGTACGCAGTCTTATTTCAGCACATAAGATATGGACACAGCACTGCTCTTCCTATACCTCCTCCACTTTCTGTTTTCTGACCTCAATAATTCATCTCTCGGTGTACCACTGCATCCACTCGTTAAAAAAGACAGAAAGAAAATAATAAACATGCCAGACAGAGGTAGAGCCTGGGAAGATACACTCCACATCACAGACACCGTTCACCTGATTCCTAGATCTTCCAGGTGTGTCGATTGTGTGTCAAAGCATGGGACTCTGCAAATAGGTTTGTCGTCCACTTTGCAATAGTTATTGTCAGTCAATCGTTTTTGGTTGTTGCTTTTTTTTCTGTTATTTTTTCTTCTGTCTCTCTCTCTCTCTCTCTCTCTCTCTCTCTCTCTCTCTCTCTCTCTCTCTCTCTCTCTCTGTCTCTCTATGTATGCCTTTGTCTCTGTTTCTGTGTCGTGTGTGCCTCTGTCCCTCTCTCTCTCTCTCTTTCTCTTTGTCTCGCTCCGTCTTCTATGCTTGCCTGCCTGTCTGTTTGTCTCTGTCTGTCTGTCTGCTTGTCTCTGTCTCTCTGTTTTCCTCTCCTCCCCCACTCTCTCTCTCTCTCTCTCTCTCTCCATCTTATTTTTTCTTCTGTCCTCCCCTCCAGTGCACGAAGGGACACACTCCACATCACAGACATCGTTCACCTGGTTCCTCCCAAGTCTGTTGGTTCAGTGTCAAAGACTGGGACTCTGCAAATGGGTTTCTCGAAAACTTTGCAGTATTGTCAGTCATTCGTCTTTTTGTTTTCTTCTGTCGTCCCCATCCAGTGTCAGAAAGAACACACTCCACATCAAACGCTCACCTGATTCCTCCAGATCTGTCGGCAGTGAGACGAAGCCTGGAACTCTGCAAATAGGTTTCTCCTCTACTTTGCAGTATTGTCAGTCATGCAAGTAGGTTTCCCCTCTACGTTGCAATATTGTCAGTCATGCAAATAGGTTTCTCATCTACTTTGCAATATTGTCAGTCATGCAAATAGCTTTCTCCTCTACTTTGCAGTATTGTCAGTCATGCAAATAGCTTTCTCCTCTACTTTGCAGTATTGTCAGTCATGCAAATAGCTTTCTCATCTACTTTGCAGTATTGTCAGTCATGCAAATAGGTTTCTCATCTACTTTGCAGTATTGTCAGTCATGCAAATAGCTTTCTCCTCTACTTTGCAGTATTGTCAGTCATGCAAATAGGTTTCTCCTCTACTTTGCAGTATTGTCAGTCATGCAAATAGGTTTCTCATCTACTTTGTAATATTGTCAGTCATGCAAATAGGATTCTCATCTACTTTGTAATATTGTCAGTCATGCAAATAGCTTTCTCATGTACTTTGCAATATTGTCAATCATGCAGATAGGTTTCTCATCTACTTTGCAATATTGTCAATCATGCAAATAGCTTTCTCGTCTACTTTGCAGTATTGTCAGTCATGCAAATAGGTTTCTCATCTACTTTGTAATATTGTCAGTCATGCAAATAGGTTTCTCCTCTACTTTGCAGTATTGTCAGTCATGCAAATAGCTTTCTCATCTACTTTGTAATATTGTCAGTCATGCAAATAGGTTTCTCATCTACTTTGTAATATTGTCAGTCATGCAAATAGCTTTCTCATCTACTTTGTAATAGTGTCAGTCATGCAAATAGCTTTCTCATCTACTTTGCAGTATTGTCAGTCATGCAAATAGCTTTCTCATCTACTTTGTAATATTGTCAGTCA
>NC_134903.1:20998784-21001284 GCF_041734735.1 Babylonia areolata
CTGTGAGTTTGACATTTGTATTTTTTTCTCTCTTTTTTCTTGTTTCTTTATGCTTGCTTTTTTTTTTTTTTCTTTTTCTTTTTTCTTTTTTTGACCAGATACCATTTCCTTTCACAGTGTCCCAGAAATCCCTGTGTGCTGATGGTTGTCGTCAGCTCTCGTGTCATCAGACGGTGACACTGCTGTGCTGAAATGATGATTGTTTCCTGAGTGTTTTGTGCTTAAATGTTTTGAGGAGCAGCTTTATTCAGTGAGTGTCACTGTCACTTTCCCTCCTCCTTTCATATCTTCCTTCTTTCCTTCATCCATTGCCCAGCAATTTTTTTTTCTCTTTTTTTCATCCTTTTTTTTTTAACTTTCTCCCTTTACTTTTCTTTCTTTCCTCCCGTCCTTCCTTCCTTCCTTCATTTGTTGGCTCCTTCATTCCTTCATTTCTTCTTTCGTTTCTTCTGTACTTCTTTTATTCTTTCAGTCAGACAGTTGGTAATCCATTCTGTCGTTCGTTTCTTGGTCCACCAACCCATTCATCCATCCTTCCATCCATCCGTAATCTTTATGGAGAATATAATGCTCTCTCTGACATACAGAAGGAAAGTTCGTCTTCTCACTTCACTCGCAGCAATATCACCCCATGACCCATTTGCCCTGGACGTGTCATCCTATGAACTACTCAGGCGTGGAGAAAACGTTATTCCATCACCAGTCTTTCTATAAGAAAATTAATATAAAAAAAAGAGCGAGCGGGTTTAATCAACCAATCAGTATGGACATTACTTCCGCGTCTCTTGTCTCTTGACTCTTCCGGTTGGCTGGCTTCTCTCAACGGTTTTTTTCATTTTGAAAATTCAAATCGGTTTTGAAGATTGGCGGGCACTGCTTGCTTGCATGCAGGAAGGTGTTTTCTGACTGGCTGGTTGATTTGTTGGTTGATTGGTTGATTGGTTGGTTGGCTGATTGGTTGGTTGGTTGGTCACTTTGGATGGTATTCGAGAATGTTTTTTTATGAAACTTATTATTTGGGAGCTTGAGAAAAAACGAACGGAGGGCAGATTTTTTTTTTTTTTTTCCGTTCATGCGTTGCGACTCCCGCGTTCACTCTTATCCATGCGTGTGGGCTTCTTTGTGTGACCTTTTGATCCCTGTCATATGGGCAGCCATACTCCGTTCTCGGGAGGGTGCATGCCACGTATGTTCTTGTTTCCTTAACCCACTGTACGTTGACATAGACCAGCGCAATGGAGAAAGTGTGGATCATACAGCTCTCACTTTGATTGCGATATAAGCTTAGCCTTGGGCACACTCTCCCTTCATGTCCACAATGACCACAACGACTGTAACTGCTGACATTCCAATGGCAGACTTCGCTACATCATTGTGGGACACACACACACACACACACACACACACACACACACACACACACACACACACACGCACACGCACGCACGCACGCACGCACGCACGCACGCACACTTTTCATTCATTTACAACTACTGTTGTTGTTGCTGTTGCCGACAATAATTATTGTTGTTGTTGCTTCTGATAATGATGTCGCTGATGCTGTTGCTATTGTTGTTGCTGCTGTTGTAGCTGTAGTTGTTACTGCTGCTGTTGTTGTTGCTGCTGTTGTAGCTGTAGTTGTTACTGCTGCTGTTGTTGTTGCTGCTGTTGTAGCTGTAGTTGTTACTGCTGCTGTTGTAGCTGTAGTTGTTACTGCTGCTGTTGTTGCTGCTGTTGTAGCTGTAGTTGTTACTGCTGCTGTTGTTGTTGCTGCTGTTGTAGCTGTAGTTGTTACTGCTGCTATTGTTGTTGCTGCTGTTGTAGCTGTAGTTGTTGCTGCTGCTATTGTTGTTGCTGCTGTTGTAGCTGTAGTTGTTACTGCTGCTGTTGTTGCTGCTGCTGTTGTAGCTGTAGTTGTTACTGCTGCTGTTGTTGTTGCTGCTGTTGTAGCTGTAGTTGTTACTGCTGCTGTTGTTGTTGCTGCTGTTGTAGCTGTAGTTGTTACTGCTGCTGTTGTTGTTGCTGCTGTTGTAGCTGTAGTTGTTACTGCTGCTGTTGTTGCTGCTGCTGTTGTAGCTGTAGTTGTTACTGCTGCTGTTGTTGCTGCTGTTGTAGCTGTAGTTGTTACTGCTGCTGTTGTTGTTGCTGCTGTTGTAGCTGTAGTTGTTACTGCTGCTGTTGTTGCTGCTGCTGTTGTAGCTGTAGTTGTTACTGCTGCTGTTGTTGCTGCTGCTGTTGTAGCTGTAGTTGTTACTGCTGCTGTTGTTGTTGCTGCTGTTGTAGCTGTAGTTGTTACTGCTGCTGTTGTTGTTGCTGCTGTTGTAGCTGTAGTTGTTACTGCTGGTGTTGTTGTTGCTGCTGTTGTTGCTGTAGTTGTTACTGCTGCTGTTGTTGTTGCTGCTGTTGTAGCTGTTAATGTTACAGTGTTGTTGTTGATGTTGCTGTTGTTGCTGCTGGTGTTGTAGCTGCAACTGTTACTGTTACAGACGTTGTTGTTGCT
>NC_134903.1:21006284-21008784 GCF_041734735.1 Babylonia areolata
AAAAAAAATCGGACAGAAAGAGAGCTAGAAAGAAAAAGGGGTCACAGAGAGAAAGGGATAGAGAGAGAGACAGAGAGAGAGGGGGGGGGGGGGGGAGAGAGCAATGCAGAGAGAGTGGGGGAGGAGGGAGAAAACGAGAAGGGAGCGGGGGGATGGGGGCTTGGTGGGGGGGGGGGGGAGGAGGGGGAGAGAACAAAACAACAGAAAACAAGTCCGGTATGATTTTCTCGTCATCAGTGATTCTGACACTTCAGAAATGAGAAGAAAACAATTTAGTACACACACGGGTTGTTTTTTTGACTCTGTAAACTAAGAATATATATATATATATATATATATATATATATATATATATATATATATATCTGTATCTGTCTGTCTGCATATCTGTATCTGTCTGTCTGTCTGTGCATGCATTTATATATATATAATTTATATATATATATATATATATATATATATATATATGTGTATATATATATATATATGTGTGTGTGTGTGTGTGTGTGTGTGTGTGTGTGTGTGTACGCCCGCGTTTATGCATAATTATGCTTGTGTAAATATGTACATCGTGTATGTGTGTGTTTGCGTAACTATATATATATATATATATATATATATATATATATAGAGAGAGAGAGAGAGAGAGAGAGAGAGAGAGAGATCTGTGTTTATCAATATTTCAATCTGTTCGAGTACGTCCCTTGTGGACTCATGATATCCCGGGATTGACGGAGAGATCTATCTATCTAGCTATCTAGCTATCTATCTATCTATCTATCTATCTATCTATCTAACTCTCGCTATCTATCTATCTGTCTATCTCTTTATCTCTTTCTCCCCATTGTCTGTCTGTCTATCTGTCCGGTAACGGTCTGAAAAGAGGCCATCGAAGTGAACTCAACAGAAAAAAAAAAGCCAAGAGGGCTTTTTTTGGGGGGGTGGGTGGGGGGGGGTAGGTTGGGTTCAAAGGAAGCTTGTGACTGAGTAGTCAATAACCACCCCCATCCCCCCTTCCCTACCTACCCTCTACGCACCCTGCCCCCCCCCCCTCCCCCCAACAACCCCTCCTTACACTCCACACTACCCTTACCCTCACTACTCCTCCTCCCCCGCGCCCCCCCCCCCACATACCTGCTCCCCACCCCCACCCCCCTCACGCCCCCCCCTCCACAGCCTTCCCTCCCCTTTCCTTCTTCCATCCACCCCCACCCCCCTTCGACCATCAATCCCCCCCGCCCCCCCCCCCCCCCCCCGAACTCCCCGCCCCCCAACTTTCTCTCCTCCATCCAAACAACGCAATCCAGCACACTTCATCCCACCACCCTGTCCACGGCCTCCACCCCTTACCCCCTTAACCCCAACCTTTCCACCTGCACTCCCCACCCCACACCTATAAATAAATAAACAGATAAAGGTATGGAAAAAAAAAAGAAAGAAAAGAAGAAGAAAAAAAAAAGACCAGACACAGCCTTGAGCCATAAAGACATTGTTAAAGACCTGGTAGGTAGGACTCTCGTCTTTCGCTGGGATGCTTGTGAATTCACCGCTTCGTTGAGTCCATAATTGGGAAGGAGGAGGAGAGGGAGGAGGAGGGGGAGGAGGAGGAGGTAGAGGAGGGGGAGGAGGAGGAGGGGGAGGAGGAGGAGAGGAGGAAGGGAGGAGGGGAAAGAGGAGGAGGGAGGAGGAGGAGGGGGAGGAGGAGGAGGAGGGGGAGGAGGAGAGGATAAGGGTGAGGAGGAGGAGAGGGAGGAGGAAGGGGGGAGGAGGAGGAGAGGGAGGAGGAAGAGGAGGAGAGGGAGGAGGAAGGGGAGGAGGAGGAGGAGAGGGAGGAGGAGGAGGGGGAGAAGGAGAGGATGAGGGTGAGGAGGAGGAGAGGGAGGAGGAAGAGAGGGAGGAGGAGGAGGGGGAAGAGGAGGAAGAGGAGGACGGTGAGGAGGAGGGGGAGGAGGAGGAGGGGGAGAGGGAGGGGAAGCAGTGTTATACGTCGTGGTGATGGTGGTTTTGTAGTTCACGTTTCGTGGTTGTTTTCCTTCTACTTCTACAAATCATTATTGTATTGTGTTGTATTGTGTTGTATTGTATTGTGTTGTGTTGTATTGTGTTGTATTGTGTTGTGTTGTGTTGTGTTGTATTGTATTGTGTTGTGTTGTATTGTGTTGTATTGTATTGTGTTGTATTGTGTTGTGTTGTATTGTGTTGTGTTGTGTTGTATTGTATTGTATTGTGTTGTATTGTGTTGTGTTGTATTGTGTTGTGTTGTATTGTGTTGTATTGTGTTGTGTTGTATTGTGTTGTGTTGTGGTGTATCGTATTGTATTGTGTTGTGTTGTGTTGTGTTGTGTATATTGTGCTGTATTGTACTGTGTTGTATTGTGTTGTGTTGTGTTGCGTTGTATTGTGTTGTATTGTATTGTATTGTGTTGTGTTGTGTTGTGTTGTGTTGTGTTGTGTTGTGTTGTGGTGTATCGTATCGTATCGTGTTGTGTTGTGTTGTGTT
>NC_134903.1:21026284-21028784 GCF_041734735.1 Babylonia areolata
AGTGGAGAGAGGGGCATGCCTGTCCAGTATCTGACGGAGGTCAGTGTTGTATGTTGTCAGTGGAGAGAGGGGCATGCTTATCCAGTATCTGACGGAGGTCAGTGTTGTATGTTGTCAGTGGAGAGAGGGGCATGCTTATCCAGTATCTGACGGAGGTCAGTGTTGTATGTTGTCAGAGGAGATGAGCTTGAGTCACTTCCATCCATGAAGGATGTGATGTCAGCCTGGAATACCTCAAGGTTGATCATCTTTGTGTTCCATAATGTAACAAAATGTTTTGGTCGCTTCAGTCTCCTAAAAGGGATGTCATAAAGAACTGCCATGTGATCAGCAAGAGCCAAGTCTATGACCTTAAACCGGGGGGTGTGAATGTTCTATCGAACCACAAGCCAGTCGAGAGTGTGACCATGTTTGTGGGTTGGTTCACATATTAGCTGTTTTAACCCTTGGTCGTGAAGTAGAGTACGCAACCGTAGTATATCTGAACTGCTGGTCTGTTCATAATGAAGGTTAAAATCGCCAGTTAAAACTAAGTCTCCTGCTTCTAGGTTGTATTTATCCAGGAGATTAGAAAACTCAGTAATAAAAGTCTGGGTGTTACATTTATTGTGTCGACTTGGTGGGGGTCTATAAACACAAATAATATGGCAAACAGAACTATTGCACTCAACGCTTAATGCTACACCCTCAAATGGTGTATAATCGAGGGGTTTGAAGGTACAAATATCCTGAATATGGCTTCTCATAATGGTTGCAATACCGCCTCCCTTTCTAACTTGTCTAGGGAATGATTTCAGTTTGTACCCTTGCAGCATAAGCTGCGCAATATATGATTCGTCTCCCTGCTCATACAACCAGGTCTCAGTCAGTATGGCTATGTCAAAAGCATGGTCAACAATCACATCGTGATTAAAAGCGGCCTTCTGTCTGCATGACTGAACGTTCACACACATCAGTTTTAGATATGACGGGTGAGAGGGTAAATCAGTTGACTGTAGATTCTTCACGGGGATGATATGAATAAGATTAAAAGGGTATACTCTCACCTTATAAATCATGTGTGCTTCGGGATTTGAAATGTTGGTTCTACCTTGAACTACACGTATTATTTTCCTCTTCCGTACTCCCCCCACCCCGACAAGATCGTTTTTTTACGGGGGAGGTTGTAGCCAATGTTCAAGTCTTTGAGACGTCGTATCACATCCTCAGGTAAAAGAGTGTGCGTGCACTGTCCCAGTGTAAGCAAATGGTGCCGAGTGTACTTGCATGGCGAGGCGCGTGCAGTGTTGATGTTTTGCACGGAAAACTGTGCGTGTTGGCCACACTCCAACAATGGCGGACGGCGATAGGAAACTGAAGCCCAGAGCAAAAATGTCCAAACGAACAGTTTAAAAGCACATGGAACGGGATAAAACCACCACGTTAAAGGTATGTCCATCACCAAGTAGTCTGACAGATATAAACACGATTTAAAACGCAGGGAATAAAACAATCACTAAAAACGTGAGAGAGTAAAAGAGCCTGTCTGTCAGGCGACTAGTCCGCACTCTTGTGTGTGTGTGTGTGTGTGTGTGTGTGTGTGTCACTTGTCAATTTTCTTCGTTCCTCTATCTCTGTCTCTCTGTCTCTTTTTCTGTGTGTCTGTCTTTCCTGGTGCCTGTCTGTTTCTTTGTCCATCTGTCTTTCTTTCTCTCTCTCTCCCTCTTTTCTCTCTCTCTTTCTCCCTCCTCTCTCTCTCTCCCTCCTTTCTCTCTCTCTCTCTCTCCCTCTCTCCGCACCCCACTTCTCCCTCTCTCTCTCTCCCTCCCTCTCCCCAACCCACTTCTCCCTCTCTCTCTCCCTCCCTCTCCCCACCTCTCCCCCCCTCTCTCTCTCTCTCTCTCCCCACCCCACCTCTCCCCCCCTCTCTCTCTCTCTCTCTCCCCACCCCACCTCTCCCTCCCCCTCTCTCTCTCCCTCCCTCTCCCCACCCCACTCTCTCTCCTTTCTCTATCTTTCGTTTTTTGGTCTGGGTTCTACTTCTGTATCCTTGCAGGAGACTGCCGAAGTTGAAATTATCTCAGTGTTGTACCGTTGCAGAAGAGAGAGAGAGAGGGGGGGAGGGAGGGAGAGAGAGAGACAGAGACAGAGAATGAGAGACAGAGGGGAAAAGAGAGAAAGAGAGAGTGAGAGAAAGAGGGAGACAGACAGACAGGCAGAGAGACACAGAGAAAGTGACAGAGACAGAGAGAGAATGAGAGAAAGAGGGAAAGAAAGAGAAAAAGAATGAGAGAGAGTGAGACAGAGACAGACACAGACAGACAGACAGACAGACAGACAGACAGACAGAGATCCAGAGGCTGATCAAGCCCTACTTTAATAGACCCCCCCCCCTCCACTGGAAACACACATGTAACAGTCTCACACACACACACACACACACACACACACACACACACACACACACACACACACAATCTGAATGTATTTTTTGACAATTTAAAGATGTTATCTGCTATTG
>NC_134903.1:21036284-21041284 GCF_041734735.1 Babylonia areolata
GGTGGGGTGGGGGTGGGTGGGAGATGAAAGTGGTCACACACATACACACACATACACTATACCACACACTACACCACACACTACACTGCACGACACCACACACACACACACACACACACACACACACACACACACACACACACTATACCACACTACAGTGCACACACATACACTATACCACACACTACACTTCACTACACTACACACACACACACACACACACACACACACACACACACACACACACACACACACACACACTATACCACACTAAAGTGCACACACACACACTATACCACACTACACTACACTACACACACAGACACACACAGACACACACACACACACACACACACACACACACACACACACACACACTATACCACACTACAGTGCACACACATACACTATACCACACACTACACTACACTACACTACACACACAGACACACACAGACACACACACACACACACACACACACACACACACAACACACACTTACACACACACACACACACACACACACACACACACACACACACACACACACACACACACACACAATAATAAAAAAATAAAAAACCCACCACCACCCGGTGAACAGACAGACAGACAAAAAGGGGAGCATCCCCCCTTCTCAAGTGTCCCCCCCCCCCCCCCCCCCCCCCCACCCCACCCCGGCTTTTTCTATCTCGCTGCCCCATCTCCCGTTCCATATCATCTGACACCCCGAATTCCCGAGTACTATGATTTCTGACAGTGGAGCCACGCCCCTCTCCCGGCCTATCCACCCCCACCCCCACACCCTAATTCCCCCCCCCACACACACACACACACCAATCCACCATCCGGGTCCCCCGCCTCCCCCACCCCATCTTCACAATTTATTATTATTCTACCGGTGAACTGAACAGACAAGGATCAAAGGACAGACACTGACACAGACAGACAGACAGACAAGACAGACAGCCAGGAACCAAACCACCACATCGTGTGTGTGTGTGTGTGTGTGTGTGTGTGTCTGTCTGTCTCTGTCTTTCTCTCCCTCTGCATGTCTCTGTCTCTCTCTCTCTCATGTGTGTGTGTGTGTGTGTGTGTGTGTGTGTGTGTGCGTGTGTGTGTATGTGTGTGTGTGTGTGTGTGTGTGTGTGTGTGTGTGTCTGTGTCTGTCTGTCTGTCTCTGTTTCTCCCCCTCCCCTCTCTTTCATTCTCTTTCTACGCGCGCGCACGTGAGTGTGTGTGTGTGTGTGTGTGTTCTATTTCTTCTCCTTCGGTCTCCTCTCCTCTCCCCCCCCCCCCCACTCTCTCTCTTTGTTCTCTGACACCTTTCACTGCCGCCCCCATCACACCCAAAGTGCCGACACTGACCGATAAATAACCTCTCTGTCCCCACTACCCCATCTCTCTACAAGGCCACCCTTCGTCCATAATAACCAGCAATGGGCCGACAGGCAGACCGACCGAATGTGCAGGCGACAGAGAAGCATCTCGTGTGTGTGTGTGTGTGTGGTCCGTCTGTGTGTGTGTGTGTGTGTGTGTGTGTGTGGTCCGTCTGTGTGTGTGGTCCGTCTGTGTGTGTGTGTGTGTGTGTGTGGTCCGTCTGTGTGTGTGTGTGTGTGTGTGTGTGTGTGTGTTTGATAGAGAGAGAGAGACAGAGGAGTCTGTTTGTTTCTGCCTTGTCTGTCTTGTTTGTCTGTCTGTCTCTCTCTCTCTCTCTCTCCCGCAGCTGAGTTCTAACAAACCTGTCATCAAAGATTCCAGCCCCCACCATAATACCTACAGCCTGACAAAAGACAGACAAACGTACGCACAGACAAAATGACAGACAGATAACGTCCATATTCTAAATATATTTCTGTTTGATAATTACGATGTAATAATTAATTGCAATGTTTTTAAAAGCGAATATGTGAAATGCTTTTATTTGAGAACAAATGTTTATTACTCTTGTTTAATCAAGTAATCCGCGTGGGTGGGGGTGGGAGGGGGGGATGCGGGAGTGTGCTGATTATCTGGTTGCGGTTTTCCTCAATTTATCGTTATTCTTATCTTATGTGTCTATTATAATCAGTGTGCAGTATAGTAGGCTATGTTTATAATTGTATTCAAATAATGTTTCTTAATTCTTTCTTCTCTTTTTTTTTTACATTAAGAATATTAGTTATTACCTGCAGTGTGTGGATGTATGTATGAAACGGTGTATATGATATTTTTTACATTTGTATCTTCGTAATATTCGTAAAAGCTGTTGTTGACTTTTACAGTTATGGTCCCCATGTTGTTTACTTGTCTATGTTGTGATAATGCACCTGGCCAAATTTCTCCAGTTGGAGATAATACAGTTATTCTTATCTTATCTTATCTTATCTTACAGACAGACATACATATGAAGCGCCTTGTTACCTCTCCCCACTTCCTCACCCCATCCCACCCACGTCCGTGTCCGTACCCTACCCACCAGTCTAAAAATACATGGACAGCTCATTGGCCAGGAAAGCTGAAGCCAACTGGACGCCATATTGTTTCTCGTATCCGGCCTTCAGTCCGTTGACAAATCGTCTGCGAACTGGTAGTTTCTGAACTGTAACCGTGTATCTTCGATGAAATCGTGTTATGCTTGCCCCCACGACATGCCAAATGTTGTGTCTTGATTGAAATCTGCCAATGGTTTATCTACCAAAGTTATCACAGGAAAACAGTGCAGTGACACGTGGTGCAAACTTGCAGTGGAGACACACACAGGAATGTCAACTTAAGTAACTCCGCGAGCAAGTGAAAGCTTGCCGTGAAGCGAGCTGAGCGCTCGGCTACACATATGAAGTGACCGCTTCGCGCTATACTGACACGAGAAGCAAAATGGCTGATTGAACACTTCCGCTGGCTTCAGTTAGCAAAGGGGCTCAAAGAAAGCATGCGCTATCCATGTATTTTTAGACCAGTGACCCGTACCCCGTCACAAGTGGGAACATGTCCAGCAGAATCGTTTTCACAGCTGGGCTCACCAATATTATGATTGGCATTACTGCGCCTCTACGGTCACTGACAGAACGAAACAAGGCATTAGGAAAGTACAGTCAGTGGTGGCCTTTGAGGTGCGTGCAACAGGGCTAGTACATTCCCCAGGCCATTTGGTAGGTTTGCTTTGAGACATGAAGATCAAAATAATTATTACGAGCACGATATAAGTTCAGGCTTGTTGTTGCTTAAGCTTTAATAATAATAATAATAATAATATTTATATAGCGCTGAATCTTGTGCAGGGACAAATCTATAAGCGCTTTCACACCAGTCATTCACACGCATGCCTAACTCTAAAACTGAAGAAACTGAAGACAAGGAAGAGGTAGGGGAGGGAGGCTATCTTGTAAAGAGGTGGGTTTTAAGGCTTGACTTGAAAGAGCTGAGTGCGGAGACCTGACGACGCGAAAGAGGAAGTTCATTCCAAATGCAAGGTGCAGAGACCGAGCATTTTTTTTTATTGTATTTGTATTTCTCTTTTTTATCACAGCAGATTTATCTGTGTGAAATTCGGGCTGCTCTCCCCAGGGAGAGCGCGTCGCTACACTACAGCGTCACCCTTTTTTTTTTCTTTTTTTCCTTGCGTGCAGTTTTATTTGTTTTTCCTATCGAAGTGGATTTTTCTACAGAATATTGCAACAACCCTAGAGGTAACGCGTTCGCCTAGGAAGCGAGAGAATGGTTCGAATCACGGCTTAGCCGCCGATATTTTCTCCCCCTCCACTAGACTTTGAGTGGTGGTCTGGACGGTAGTCATTCGGATGAGACGATAAACCGAGGTCCCGTGTGCAGCACGCACTTAGCGCACGTAAAAGAACCCAAGGCAACAAAAGGGTTGTTCCTGGCAAAATTCTGTAGAAAAATCCACTTCGATAGGAAAAACAAATAAAACTGCACGCAGGAAAAAATACAAAAAATGGGTGGCGCTGTAGTATAGCGACGCGCTGTCCCTGGGGAGAGCAGCCCGAATTTCACACAGAGAAATCTGTTGTGATTAAAAAGAGAAATACAGATACAATAAAAAATGCTCGGTCTCTGCACCTTGCATTTGGAATGAACTTCCTCTTTCGCGTCGTCAGGTATCCGCACTCAGCTCTTTCAAGTCAAGCTGGGGGTGGTTCTACTACTACTACGACTACAATTCATGCTGCTGCTGCTGCTAAAAGTACTACAAGTTTAACTACTACTACTAGTACTAGTACTACTGCTGCTGCTGCTACTGCTTCTTCTGCTGCTGTTGAAACTGTTTCTTCTGTTGATATATTACTACCGCTACTACTGCTACTACTACTACTACTACTACTACTACTACTACAGCAGCTGCTGCTATTACTGTTTCTTCTGCTGCTGTTGAAACGGTTTCTTCTGTTTAACTTGTTTAACTTCTGTTTTTCTCTATGTCCCTCTTCAGCCTGTCCGTCTGTTGCTATTGCCTCTTCTGCTGCTGTTGAAACTGTTTCTTCTGTTGATATATTACTACTACTACTGCTACTACTACTACTACTACTACTACTACTACTGCACCTGCTGCTTTTGCTGCCACTACTACTACTCTACTAAGTCTATTACCGAAGTTGCTGCTGCTGTTACCATAACAACTGTTGCTCCTCCTCTCTTCTCATGTAACCTTGTCAACCTTTCATCCCGAACCACCACCACCACCACCACCACCACAGCCACCACTGTTCGACCTCTACCACCACCACCACCACCACTACTCAACCACCACCATCGGCCCCATCTTTATCCGACCCCTCCACACACACACACACACACACACACACACACACACACGTGATAATGAAACCGAGATAGCCCAAAGGGGCCGCCCCTAGCAGCAAGCAGCCTTCAAGCGTCTCCCTGCTCTTTCTGTTGACACTAATAACACGGGGATAGGGTGGTGATGTCAGATCGGACTTTTGGAGCGGGGATTGGTTGGGGGGCGGTGGGAGGATGTGTATGTGGGGGGGTATATGAGGGC
>NC_134903.1:21060963-21063463 GCF_041734735.1 Babylonia areolata
GAGAGAGAGAGAGAGAGAGAGAGAGAGAGAGAGAGAGAGAGAGAGAGAGAGACTTTGTGTGTTGAGAGAGAGAGAGAGACTTTGTGGTGTGTGAGAGAGAGAGAGAGAGAGAGAGAGAGAGAGAAAGAAAGACTTTGTTTGGTGAGACAGAGACAGACACAAAGAAACTCAACCTTAAAGAAGAAGAAGAAGGAAAAAAAATGAAAGAAAGGGAAAGAACTGCAAACGCCACCGGCGGATAATCCTCAATCAAAATATTGAACCAGTTTTTTTTTCCGAAATATGTCGTCACTGGTGGCACACACACTTGATACTTGATAGGGGAGGGGGAGGAGGGAGGTTGGAGGGGGGTTGGGATGGGGTAGGTGAGGAGTGGGGGGGAGGAAGGAAGAAAGAAGGGAAGAAAGAAAGGAAGGAAGAAAGGAAGGAAGAAAGAAGGGAAGGGAGGAAGGAAGAAAGAAAGAAGGGAAGACAGGAAGGAAGGAAGGAAGAAAGAAAGAAGGGAAGACAGGAAGGAAGTAGGAAAGAAAGAAAGAAGGGAAGAAAGGAAGGAAGGAAGAAAGATAGAAAGAAAGAAGGGAAGAAAGAAAGAAAGAAGGGAAGGAAGGAAGGAAGAAGGGAAGAAAGGAAGGAAGGAAGACGACAGGGAGATGTTTGGACGGAGGGAGGGAGGGGGAAAGGAAGGTTGGGAAGGAAAGAAGGAATATATGAATGAAGGGAGTAGCGAAGGAAGAAAGAAAGAAAAGGGAAGGTTGAGAGGGAGGAAAGGAGGGAGAAAGGGGGGAGGAATAATGACAGAAAGAGCGGAAGGAAGGAAGGGAAGAAAGAAAGAAAGAGAGAGAGAGAGAGAGAGAGCAACAACAACACACGAACATATACGATCGGCTTCGATCAGATCCACTCTGTTGACGCATACCCAGATTCAAACACTCCACTGTGGGCCGCCGTACTTTCTCTGTCTCTGGACCTTGCAATTGGAATGAACTTCCTCTTTCGCTTCGTCAGGTCTCCACGCTCAGCCCTTTCAAGTCTGGCCTTAAAAACCCACCTTTTCCCAAAATAGCCTCCCTTGCCCTGCCTCCTCCTTGTCTTTAATTTCTCCAGTTTTAGAGTTATGCTTGCGTGTGAATGACTGGTGCGAAAGCGCTTTGATTTGTCTCTGCACAAGATTCAGCGCTATATAAATACCATTCTTCTTCTTATTATTATTATTATTATTATTATTAACATCTATCTATCATCATGTTTCGATTTGACAGAAGAACAGGAATTCAGTACCGCCGTTACCACCAGCTCTTGTCTCGGGGAAAGGGGGTCGGGGTGGGTGTGATGTGTAGGGGAGGAGGGGTGGGGTGGGTTGGGTGGGGGTTGGGGGCGGGGGTGTGGGGGGGGGGGGAAGAAGGAACATACAGTGTACTCTTAATTAACACTATGTTATTCAGGCTTGTGATCAATACCATAGACATCCAGGAGAGGTACCGTGTGTGCGTATGTGTGTGTGTGTGTGTGTGTGTGTGTGTGTGTGTGAGAGAGAGAGACAGAGAGACAGAGAGAGAGAGAGATAATGTGTGTTTTGTGTGTGTGTGTGTGTATGTGTGTGTGTTTGTGTGTGTGTGTGTGTGCGTGAGAAAGAGAGTGAGAGAGTGTGTGTGTGAGAGAGAGAGAGTGTGTGCGTGAGAGACAGGGAAAGAGAGAGAGAGAGAGTGTGAGAGAGAGAAGAGTGTATCTGTGTGTTCAGCACAAAAGTGCTTAATCACGCTGACAACACGAAGCTGAAGAATGACACTTTTTTGAATATTTTATTTATTTACTGGTTTTCCTACTTGTTTCTCATCCAGCTCCGTAAGTATATATATATATATATATATACAACAGAAATCGAAAAGGAAGGAATAAAGAAAGAAAGAAAGTAGGAGAAGCAGAAGGACAAGTTCAAGAAGAAGAATTAAGGCAGGAAAAAATAAGGAAGGAAGGGGAAGAAAGAAAGAAAGAAGACTCAGAAGAAGAAGAAGAAGAACAACAACAACAAGAACAACAACAAAAATAAGAACAAGAAGTCCAGAAAGAATGAAAAAAAAAAAGGAAAAAAAAAAAGGAACAACGCACAGACAGAATGCAATACCATCCCCGAAAACAGAGTATGGCTGCCCACATGGCGGGGGTAAAAAACGGTCACACACCTAAAAGCCCACTCGTGTGTGTGTACATACGAGTGAACGTGGGAGTTGCAGCCCACGAACACAGAAGAAGGAGAAAAAGAAAGCAATATACTAAACGAATTAATCAGGTGACAAAGCTAGCGTGTCCAACGTATTTGTTATCCCATATTCCCCTCTCAGGTTTCTGACGATTATTAGTTCGGGGGGGTGGGTGGGTGGGTGTGGAGGAGGGGAGGGGGAGGGGGTAGGGGATGGTAGTGGAGAGCCCTGCCAGCCACATATAACAGCAGGAGACAATCGATTCCTTGTGGGATAAAACCACACACAAAGAGATAGAGAGA
>NC_134903.1:21093463-21100963 GCF_041734735.1 Babylonia areolata
ACTGGATGACAAGGGCCCACGTCCAGTTTGTGCGTCAGGCCTACAGTGGGGGGCTCAGAGTGCTCAGACAATTATCGTTCTTTAGTATGTATTATTGGTATAATCATTATTATTATTACTGTTATGACGGCCATTGTTCCACTGTGTCATTTTTTTCCCCCCCCCCGAGACGGTAAATCAGTGACATCGGAACGAGACAGACATAGAGAGAGAATGGGGCGGGGAATTAGCCTATAGGAGCCTAAAAGAGCTATTATTATTATTATTCTTGTTATTATTATTATTATCATCATCATCATCATCATCTTCATCATTATTATTGTTGTTATCATTATTATTATTATTATTGTCATGACGGCCATTGATCTTCTGTGTCGTTTTCCGAGACAGTAAATCAGTGACATAAGGACGAGGCAGACACAGAGAGAGAGAATGATGGGGGGCGAGTGGGGGGGGGAGGGTGCAGGGGGGGGGGGGGGGAGGTGAATTATGGGTGTAGTAGGGGGTTCGCTCGGTAAAAGGAACGGCCTTGGGACATAATTATTTTTTGTTGTTGTATTTTTCCGTTCCTGTAGTTCTCGGGAAGCGAAAGGTCTGGACTTTTTTTTTTTTTTTTGAAGCTGTGTGGAACAGTGTGTGTGTGTGTGTGTGTGTGTGTGTGTGTGTGTGTGTGTGTGAAGGTGTTTGGAACATTCTATTAAGTCGTGGGACTGTGTAAAGTTGTGTGGTTGTGTGGTACCGCTTGTAAAGATGTAGAATGATTGTCTGCAATATTATTTGGAACATTCTGTGAAGCTGTGGATCTGGAACAGTAAAGTTGAGGAATCGTGTGTAAAGATAGGCGGGGAATTTCTGTTAAGTTGCACCCCCCCCCCCCCCCCCCCACCCCCAACGCACCCCGACAAAAAAAAAAATCGTGTAAAATTGTGCAACAGTGCGTAAAGTGTTTATGGAAATCTGTAAAGTTGAGAGGAATCTCTTAAGCTGTATGACAGTTCAAAGTTGTGGTAAATCCCGTAGGTGGCAGTTTGATTTTTTTTTTTTTTTTTTTGTTTTGTTTTGTTTTGTTTTGTTTTGTTTTGTTTTTTCCAAGGGTCCCTGGCGATATATGTCATTTTACTCAGTCTTGGCTGTCGAAGATGTCGCCGATTTTATTCCAAGTCTTGGCAACTGAAGATATCACTGATTTTATTCCAAGCCGTGTGGCGACTGAAGATATCACTGATTTTATTCCAAGTCTTGTGGAGTGATGGCCTAGAAGTAACGCGGCCGCTTAGGAAGCGAGAGAATCTGAGCGCACTGGTTCGAATCACGGCTCGGCCGCCGATATTTTCTCCCCCTCCACTAGACCTTGAGTTGTGTTCTGGACGCTAGTCATTCGGATGAGACGATAAATCGAGGTCCCGTGTGCAGCATGCACTTAGCGCACGTAAAAGAACCCACGGCAACAAAAGGGTTGTTCCTGGCAAAATTCTGTAGAAAAATCCACGTCGATAGGAAAAATAAATCAAACTGCACGCAGGAAAAAATGCAAAAAAATGGGTGGCGCTGTAGTGTAGCGACGCGCTCTCCCTGGGGAGAGCAGCCCGAATTTCACACAAAGAAATCTGTTGTGATAAAAAGAAACACAAATACAGATATCACTGATTTGATTCCAAGTCCTGGCTACCAAATATATATATATATATATAAATAATTTTATTCGAAGTATTGTAGGTGATGAAGATATCGCGGATTTTATCCCAAACCTCGGTGGCCAAAGATATCGTTCATTTTATTCCAAGTCTCGGTGGCCAAAGATATCGTTTATTTTATTCCAAGTCACGGTGGCCAAAGATATCGTTCATTTTATTCCAAGTCTCGGTGGCCAAAGATATCGTTCATTTTATTTCACGTCACGGTGGCCAAAGATATCGCTCATTTTATTCCACGTCACGGTGGCCAAAGATATCGTTCATTTTATTCCAAGTCACGGTGGCCAAAGATATCGCTCATTTTATTTCAAATCACGGTGGCCAAAGTTATCGTTCATTTTATTCCAAGTCTCGGTGACCAAAGATATCGTTCATTTTATTCCAAGTCACGGTGACCAAAGATATCGTTCATTTTATTCCAAATCACGGTGGCCAAAGATATCGTTCATGTTATTCCAAGTCTCGGTGGCCAAAGATATCGTTCATTTTATTCCAAGTCTCGGTGACCAAAGATATCGTTCATTTTATTCCAAGTCTCGGTGGCCAAAGATATCGTTCATTTTATTCCAAGTCTCGGTGGCCAAAGATATCGTTCATGTTATTCCAAATCTCGGTGGCCAAAGATATCGTTCATGTTATTCCAAATCTCGGTGGCCAAAGATATCGTTCATTTTATTCCAAATCACGGTGGCCAAAGATATCGTTCATTTTATTCCAAGTCACGGTGGCCAAAGATATCGTTCATTTTATTCCAAATCACGGTGGCCAAAGATATCGCTCATTTTATTCCAAGTCTCGGTGGCTAAAGATATCGCTCATTTTATTCCAAATCACGGTGGCCAAAGATATCGCTCATTTTATTCCAAGTCTCGGGTGCAGATGATATTGCTTGTTTTTCCTCTTTTTTTTTTAATGCAGAGTTTTCGAAGAAGTTGTGGGTGACGAAAAATCTCAGAGGCAACCTTTAGCAAGCCAGCATACCAGTAACCCGTTGGCGCCAGATCTCAGCAATTTGTTGTCTGGCAAAACGGCACGACAGAAGAAGAACAATGGCCGTCAGCACATTATTATTGTCTGAGCTCTCTTTTAGACCCGACGCGCGTGCGAATCGGGAAACCTTGTATCCAATCATCTCTGTTGCTCTGGAAACTGATCGTGACGTCACGCGTGGATCTTTTATTTTTATTTTTTATTATTTTATTTATTTACTTTTTTTCTTAAAACAGCGCATATATGAGCCAGTTATCATCATCAGTTCACACCCGTTTCGTATTATTCCTTGCACAGCTTCTTTCCACTGGTTTATCGGTATGTGTGTGTGTGTATATGTGTGTGTGTGTGTGTCTGTCTGTCTTTCTGTCTGTATATCTATCTGTATGTTGTGCGTGTGCGTGCGTGTGTGTGCGTGTGTGTGCGTGTGTGTGTGTGTGTGCGTGCGTGTGTGCGTGGCTTACATTATAATCATGTTCCTTGTTCTGATCCCACATAAACACAACCCACACACGCTTACCCCCCCCCCCCCCCCCCCCCTGGGGCCCCCCTACCCAAATGCCCCCACCCCCACCCCCACCCCCACCCCAGTGAACAGAGTGACTAGCAACGAGATGCGCGTCGCTTTGCTCGGCACAAAACTCGCGTGAGGCTTTCAGTTTGAGGGTCTTGGGTTCGAATCCTGGGTCACCACGACGACGACGAAGAAGAAGTTGGAGGAGGAGAAGAAGAAAAAGAAGGAGAAGAAGAAGGAGGAGAAGGAAGAGAATGATGGGGAGGAGGGGGAGAAGAACAAGGAGAAGGAGGAGAAGGAAGAAGAGAATGATGGGGAGGAGGGGGAGAAGAAGAAGGAGGAGAAGGAAGAAGAGAATGATGGGGAGGAGGGGGAGAAGAAGGAGGAGAAGGAAGAAGAGAATGATGGGGAGGAGGGGGAGAAGAAGGAGGAGAAGGAAGAAGAGAATGATGGGGAGGAGGGGGAGAAGAACAAGGAGAAGGAGGAGAAGGAAGAAGAGAATGATAGGGAGGAGGGGGAGAAGAAGAAGGAGAAGGAGGAGAAGGAAGAAGAAAATGATGGGGAGGAGGGGGGGAGAAGGAGGAGAAGGAAGAAGAGAATGATGGGGAGGAGGGGGGAGAAGAAGGAGGAGAAGGAGGAGAAGGAAGAAGAGAATGATGGGGAGGAGGGGGAGAAGAACAAGGAGAAGGAGGAGAAGGAAGAAGAGAATGATGGGGAGGAGGGGGAGAAGAAGGAGGAGAAGGAGGAGAAGGAAGAAGAGAATGATGGGGAGGAGGGGAGAAGAACAAGGAGAAGAGGAGAAGGAAGAGAATGATAGGGAGGAGGGGGAGAAGAAGGAGGAGAAGGAAGAAGAGAATGATGGGAGGAGGGGAGAAGATGTAGGAGAAGGAGGAGAAGGAAGAAGAGAATGAGGGGGAGGAGGGGGAGAAGAAGGAGGAGAAGGAGAGAAGGAAGAGAGAATAATAGGGAGGAGGGGGAGAAGAAGGAGGAGAAGGAGGAGAAGGAAGAAGAGAATGATGGGGAGGAGGGGGAGAAGAAGGAGGAGAAGGAAGAAGAGAATGATAGGGAGGAGGGGGAGAAGAACAAGGAGAAGGAGGAGAAGGAAGAAGAGAATGATGGGGAGGAGGGGGGAAGAACAAGGAGAAGGAGGAGAAGGAATGAGAATGATAGGGAGAGGGGGTGAAGAACAAGGAGAAGGAAGAAGAGAATGATGGGGGAGGAGGGGGAGAAGAAGGAGGAGAAGGAGGAGAAGGAAGAAAGAAGATGGGGAGGAGGGGGGAGAAGAAGGAGGAGAAGGAGGAGAAGGAAGAAAGAGATGGATGGGAGGAGGGGGAGAAGAACAAGGAGAAGGAGGAAAGAAAGAGAATGATAGGGAGGAGGGGGAGAAGAAGAGGAGAAGGAAGAGAGATGATGGGGAGGGAGGGGGAAAGAAGGAGGAGAAGGAGGAGAAGGAAGAAGAGAATGATGGGGGGGAGGGGGGGAAGAAGGGAAAAGGGGAAAAAAGGGGAATTAGGGGAGGGGGGGGAAAGGGAAAAAAGGAAAGGGATAAAGGAAAAAAATGGGGGAAAAGGGGAAGAAAACAAAAAAAAAAGGGAAAAATAGGGGGGGGTGGGGGGGGGAAAGGGGGAAAAGGAAGAAGAGAATGATGGGGAGGGGGGGGAAAGAAGGGGAAAGGGAAAAAGAAGGGGGGGGGAGGGGGGGAAAGAAGGGAAAAAGGAAAAAAATTGATGGGGAAAGGGGGGGGAAAAACAAGAGAAGGAGAAAGGGAAAAGAATGGAAGGGGGGGGGAAAGAAAAGAGAAAAAGGAAGAAAAAATTAAAGGGGAGGAAAAAAAGGGAAGAAGGGAAAGGAAGAAAAAATTTAGGGGAGGGGGGGAAAAACCCAAGAAAAAATTTTGATAGGGGGGGGGAGAAAAAGGGTGAGGGAGAAAAAAAGAAAAGGAAAGGGGGGAGAAGAAGGAGGGAAGTAAAGAAAAAATTGAGGGGGGGAGGGGAGAAAACGGAAAAGGGGGAAAAAGGGAAAAAATGGGGGGAGGGAAGGGGGAGAAAAAAGAAAAATTAAATGGGGGAGGGGGGGGAAAGGAGGAGAGGAAAGGGTTAAAAAAAAAAAGGAAAAAAAAATGGGGGAGGGGGAGAGGAGGAAAAAGAAAAAAGGGGGGAAAAGGAAAAAAAAAAGGGGATGGGGGGAGGGGGGGGAAGGAAAAGGGAAGAAAAATTGGGGAGGGGGAAAAAGGGGGAAAGGAAGAAGAAATGAGGGAGGGGGGGGGAAAAAAGGAAACGGAGGAAAGGGAAAAAGAATGGGGGAGGGGGGAGAAAGGAAGAAGGAAAAAATTGATGGGGGGGAAAGGGGGGGGAAGGGGGAAAAGGGAAGAAGAAAATAAAATGGGGAGGAGGGGGGGGAAAGGAAAAATTTTAAATTTAAGGGGGAAAGGGGAGAAAACGGGGAAAAGGGAGAGAAAAAAAAATTTAGGGGAGGGGGGGAAAAGGGAAAGAAAAGAATGATGGGGAAAGAAGGGGGAAAAAGGGGGAAAGGAAAAAGAATGATGGGAGGGGGGGGAAAAGAACGGGGAAAAGGGGGAAAGGGAAAGAAAAAGAGGGGGAGGGGGGGAAGAAGAAAAAAATGAGGGGAGGAGGGGGAAAGGGAAAAGAAATGAGGGGAAGGGGGGGAGGAGAAGGAAGAAGAGAATGATGGGGAGGAGGGGAGAAGAACAAGGAGAAGGAGGAGAAAGAAGAAGAGAATGATGGGGAGGAGGGGGAGAAGAACGAGGAGAAGGAGGAGAAGGAAGAAGAGAATGATGGGGAGGAGGGGAGAAGAAGGAGAGAAAGTGGAGAGATGGAGATGAAGGGGGACTCGGGGGGAATGGAGAGAAAGAGAGAAAAAACAAAACAAAAAACAAGAGATTAACAAAGAAGCAAAGAAGAGAGAGAGAGAGAGAGAGAGAGATGTTCCTTAGAAAGAGAGACAAAAATAGGAGAAATAAACGAGAGAAAAAAGGATACGTGCGCTGGGAGGCGTTTGCATGTGAGTGGCAAAAAAGAAACAAACAAAAAACAACAACATTATTGTTTATTTGCTTGCTCATTTGTGAGCTGGTTTGTTTATATATCTTAGTTATCCGACTTAGCATCTGAAAATCTTTCTCTCTCCTTGCCAAGTGCTATGTATGAGTGCATGCATTTGTTTGCATGGTCATAAACAAACACACACGCACACAACGCGTGCACACACACACACACACACACACACACACACACACACACACACACACACACACACACACACACACACACACACACACACACACACACACACGCACACACACGCACACACATACACACACACACACATACACACACGCGCGCGCGCGCGCATGCACGCTCGCACGCACACACACACAGACACACACGCATGCACGCACGCACGCAAGCACACACACACACACACACACACACACACACACACGTGCACGCACGCACACACACACACACACACACACACACACACACACACACACACACACACACACACATACACACACACACACACACACACACACACACACTAAAAAAACAACACAAAAAACAGACCCAAACCAACATAATATATATATATATGCTTTACCATCACTAAAGGCTTTTGATTACTCAAAGCAAAACAAAACAACAAAAAACACACCTGCAATGTTGTACGTTTCTAGTAACACTCTTATGATGATGGTGATGGTGGTGATGAAGGTGATGAAGATGACGACCGTGATGATGAAACAAAGAGAAAAACAGCGACGTACATCAACAATGATAGTAATAACCATCCTAATAAACCAGAACAATAACAGTGGCGATACTAATAGGTTCTCCCCCTTCATCATCTTATCAGCAGTGTTCTCCATTATGAATGGAACGTAAGGGCGTTGTTTTACCAACACGTTATTACAAGCTTCATGCTGATCCTCCTCCTCCTCCTCCTCCTCCTCCTCCTCCTCCTGCTTCTCCTCCTCCTCCACCTCCATCATCTTCCCCATCCTTCTTCATCCTCATCCTCATCAGCATTCTCGTCATGCTCATCCACACCTTCCTATTCCACCTCCTCCTCCCCTTCATCATCAGCATTATTCTCGTCATCACATCCTACTCCTCCTCTTCATCATTATTATCAATATTATTCTCGTCATCCGTTTTACATCGTCATCCTCATCCACATCCTTCTCATCACCATTCTCATCGTCATCCTTATCCTCGTCCTACGCCTCGTCATCGTCATCATCATCACCATCCTTCTTTTCCTCCTCCTCCTCATCATCAT
>NC_134903.1:21105963-21110963 GCF_041734735.1 Babylonia areolata
GTGTGTGTGTGTGTTGGAGCTCATGTACGTTTATATGTATTTGACTGTGCTTTCATATCTCTGAAACTGCGTTTTGGGGGCATATCTGTTATGCATGTGTGGGTGTATGTGTGAATGTGTGTCTTCATGTTTTATATTTATTTGCTTATTTATCATCATTGTTGTCTTATTTATTTAACTATTTATTTATTATTATTATTATTTTATCATTATTTTCATTACTACTATCTTTTTTTTATATCATAATTATTTATTTATTTATGTATGTACGCTTATCTCTCTCTCTATATATATTTTTTTTTTTTTTTTCTCAAGGCCTGACTAAGCGCGTTGATTTACGCTGCTGGTCAGGCATCTGCTTGGCAGATGTGGTGTAGCGTATATGGATTTGTCCGAACGCAGTGACGCCTCCTTGAGCTACTGAAACTGAAACGGAAGCTCCTTTGCTCTATTCAGCTGAAGGTCCGATGTTCTGCAGTATCCATGTCAATAATTATTGCCACGAGAATTGTAACTTGGCTTTTGTAATGGTTCTGTGTGTGCTTTTTTTCAGATCATTTGAATGTAATGTATTGCAATTATTGTGATGCAGTGCCAAGTTATGCCAGGCAGTGTAGTGTTATGTCGTGTAATGCTGTGTTAAGCTATGTCATGTCATTTACATGCATGGGGCGTGCGTGCGTGGAGACACACACACACACACACACACACACACACACACACACAGACAGACAGACAGACAGACAGACAGATAGATAGATAGATAGATAGGTGTGTGTGTGTGTGCGTCCGTGTGCGTGCGTGTGTGTGCGTGTGTGTGTGTGTGTGTGTGAGTAATGTTCAGTTTTGTAAACTGGAAAATATTTTTTATAATGATAAAAAAAAAACAAAAAAAAAAACAAAAACAAAAAACCCCCAGTACCAATGAATTTTAGCTACAGGCAACGCTTTCAGTAACAACACGACGTGTTCCAGAAATAAAACATCATCTTCGCAGCTCATGAAGTACATGGGTTTCTAATAGTCCCTGTTTGTTGGTTGGGTTTGTGTGTGTGTGTGTGTGTGTGTGTGTGTGTGTTGTTTGTTTGTTTTTCTGTTGTTGTTTTTTTCTTTTCTTTCCGAGTGATGCTGTTCCAATTGCACTGGCAGACAGAATGATGGCACTGTTTTCTTCAGTGGGAAAACATCTTCCAGAGAAGAAGAGAAGAAGAAGAAAAAAAGTCATAAAAAGAAATAATGTGTGTGTGTGTGTTGTGTGTGTATGTGTGTGTGTGTGTGTGTGTGTGTGTGTGTGTGTGTGTGTGTGTGTGTGTGAATATATGTCACTATGTCTCTGTGTCGTTCTTCTCAATGACAATTATTCCATCATGCTTTTTTTTTTTTCTTCTGGTGGTTAAGCAGCTCTGCCCAAGAAAAGTTTCTTTTAATGATTAGAATCAGATTCAATAAATCATAGCAACGAGTGAGAGAGAGAGAGAGAGAGAGAGAGAGAGAGAGAGAGAGAGAAAGAAAGAAAGAAGAAGAAGAGGAAACCATGTTTGTTAGTTTATGTGCAGTTTCTTTTCTGTCTCTGTCTCTGTCTCTCGCTGTCTGTCTCTCTGTATTTCTCTCTCTCTCACGTTCTCTCTCTCTCTCTCTCTCTCTCTCTCTCAACGTTAATAACAGACTGAAAACAAAAACAAAAACCAATTCTCAACCTACCTTCTATCAGCTCAGCGCTGGCTGTCTTACGTAAATCTGCAGAATGATGCTCATGTTTTAAGAGATTAGTTGCTTAGTCTCTCTCTTTCTCCCCCCCCCCTCTCTCTCTCTCTCTCTCTCTCTCTCCCTCTCTCTCCATCTCTCGTTTTCTCTCTCTCTCTGTCTCTCTGTGTGTCTCTCTTTCTATTTTTCTCTCTCTCTTTCTGTGTGTGTGTGTTTGTGTGTGTGTGTGTGTGTGTGTGTGTGTGTGTGTGTGTGTGTGTGTGTGTGTGTGTGTGTCTCCCTCTTTCTATTTCTCTCTCTCTGTCTCTTTCTCTCTCTCTCTCTCTCTCACCGTCTCTCTCTCACCCTCTCTCTCTCACCGTCTCTCTCTCACCCTCTCTCTCTCTCTCACCCTCTCTCTCTCACCGTCACCGTCTCTCTCTCACCCTCTCTCTCTCACCGTCACCGTCTCTCTCTCACCCTCTCTCTCTCACCGTCTCTCTCTCACCCTCTCTCTCTCACCGTCACCGTCTCTCTCTCACCCTCTCTCTCACCGTCACCGTCTCTCTCTCACCCTCTCTCTCTCACCGTCACCGTCTCTCTCTCACCCTCTCTCTCTCACCGTCACCGTCTCTCTGTCACCCTCTCTCTCTCACCGTCTCTCTCTCACCCTCTCTCTCACCGTCACCGTCTCTCTCTCACCCTCTCTCTCACCGTCACCGTCTCTCTCTCACCCTCTCTCTCACCGTCACCGTCTCTCTCTCACCCTCTCTCTCTCACCGTCTCTCTCTCACCCTCTCTCTCTCACCGTCACCGTCTCTCTCTTACCCTCTCTCTCACCGTCACCGTCTCTCTCTCACCCTCTCTCTCTCACCGTCACCCTCTCTCTCTCACCGTCTCTCTCTCACCCTCTCTCTCTCACCGTCACCGTCTCTCTCTCACCCTCTCTCTCTCACCGTCACCGTCTCTCTCTCACCCTCTCTCTCTCACCGTCTCTCTCTCACCCTCTCTCTCTCTCTCACCCTCTCTCTCTCACCGTCACCGTCTCTCTCTCACCCTCTCTCTCTCACCGTCACCGTCTCTCTCTCACCCTCTCTCTCTCACCGTCTCTCTCTCACCCTCTCTCTCTCACCGTCACCGTCTCTCTCTCACCCTCTCTCTCACCGTCACCGTCTCTCTCTCACCCTCTCTCTCTCACCGTCACCGTCTCTCTCTCACCCTCTCTCTCTCACCGTCACCGTCTCTCTGTCACCCTCTCTCTCTCACCGTCTCTCTCTCACCCTCTCTCTCTCACCGTCACCGTCTCTCTCTCACCCTCTCTCTCACCGTCACCGTCTCTCTCTCACCCTCTCTCTCACCGTCACCGTCTCTCTCTCACCCTCTCTCTCACCGTCACCGTCTCTCTCTCACCCTCTCTCTCTCACCGTCACCGTCTCTCTCTCACCGTCTCTCTCTCACCGTCTCTCTCTCACCCTCTCTCTCTCACCGTCACCGTCTCTCTCTTACCCTCTCTCTCACCGTCACCGTCTCTCTCTCACCCTCTCTCTCTCACCGTCACCCTCTCTCTCTCACCGTCTCTCTCTCACCCTCTCTCTCTCACCGTCACCGTCTCTCTCTCACCCTCTCTCTCTCACCGTCACCGTCTCTCTCTCACCCTCTCTCTCTCACCGTCTCTCTCTCACCCTCTCTCTCTCACCGTCACCGTCTCTCTCTCACCCTCTCTCTCTCACCGTCACCGTCTCTCTCTCACCCTCTCTCTCTCACCGTCTCTCTGTCACCCTCTCTCTCTCACCGTCACCGTCTCTCTCTCATCCTCTCTCTCTCTCTCACCGTCTCTCTCTCACCCTCTCTCTCTCACCGTCACCGTCTCTCTCTCACCGTCTCTCTCTCACCGTCTCTCTCTCACCCTCTCTCTCTCACCGTCTCTCTATCTCTCTTTCTCTCTCTTTCCTCTCTATATCTTTCTCTCTCACCGTCTCTCTCTGTCTCATCGTCTCTCTCTCTCTCTCTCTCTCTCTCTCTCTCTCTCTCCCCCCTTTCCGTTGACGCGGTATGTCAGAAGTGAAATGTTTAGTTTGGCAAACACTCAACCGTGCTGTAATGAGACGGCATCAAAGCCTTTCTTGGGGCTTAGCGAAAAGTGCATACCAAAACACTGGATAAAGAGAGAGGAGGAGAAGGAGGAGGAGTGGGGTGGGGTGGGGTGGGGGTGGGGAGGGTGAGGGAGGTAGGCAGGCAGACAGGCAGATAGATGGGTAAGGATAACGACATTCAGAAGGAAAAAACCCGGTAAGGTAGAAAGAAATAAGAAAGAGAGAGACGGAGAGAGAGAAAGAGAGAGAAAGAGGGAGACGGAGAGAGAGAGAGAGAGGGAGACGGAGAGAGAGAAAGAGAGAGAGAGAAAGACGGAGAGAGAGAAAGACGGAGAGAGAGAGACGGAGAGAGAGAAAGAGAGAGAGAGAGACGGAGAGAGAGAAAGAGAGAGAGAGAGAGAGACGGAGAGAGAGAAAGAGAGAGAAAGAGGGAGACGGAGAGAGAGAGAGAGAGGGAGACGGAGAGAGAGAGAGAGGCGGGGAGGGAGGGAGGGTGGAAGAGAGAGGCGAAAAGAACATGAGAGACATGGGGGGGGGTGAGGGACAGACAGACAGACACAGACGCAGAGATAGAGAGAGAGACAGACACAGAGAGAGACAGAGGGTGAGGGAGAGACATACAGACACAGAGAGACAGAGACAGAGAGAAAGAAAGAGAGAGAGGGGGGGGTAGGGAGAAACAGACACAGACACAGAGAGACAGAGACAGAGAGAAAGAAAGAGAGAGAGGAGGGGGGGTAGGGAGAAACAGACACAGACGCAGAGAGACAGAGACAGAGAGAAAGACAGAGAAAGAGAGAGAGGGTGAGGGAGAAACAGACAGACAGAGGCACAGAGAGAGACAGACCGACAGACAGAGAAAGACAGAGGGGGAGAAAGAGACAGACAGATTTGGAATGGTTTATTCACAATCAGGCCACAGCCCCTAGTGAAGGGTGTATACGTAAACATAATACAACTCAACGAAAACACATAAGCAAATAAGCATTAATATAGACAACAAACCGTGCATTGTATCCGTGTAAATATATAGACAACAAAAAATACATTATAACTGTTTTACGAAGTAACAATTTCTCTTAATTTGAATGCCTTATATAAGAATACCGAAAAATTATGTACGTCATGGGTATTGCTTGACGACATTAACAAATTCAACTTGAACAGAGAGGGATGCTTGTAGTACTTAGGTTTTATAAATATTTGACGTACATGTTTTAGTGC
>NC_134903.1:21118463-21130418 GCF_041734735.1 Babylonia areolata
CACATCTGATCACGGTTATGAGAACGTGTAAATTACCATCTGAAATGCACAGATAGGTTGACTAAAGGAGCAGCTAGATATAATCCACTCATCTCAGTCAGCTTTGGAACACTGGACTGAGTCATCAGTTCCGGACCGGAAATGGCGCTTGACTGGCTAGCAGACAAGCTTGGAACAAAGAGCGGTGTGTCTTAATTGTTAACGGAGTTAGCCGCGACATTTGACCCTAACTGAGCAAACCTATGCTGCAAAAGGCCTGCTAGTTCGGCATCAGTTTGACATGCTACAGTATTACGACACCAAATGCTACAGACCCCCCCCCCCCCCAGACCCACCCCTCACGCCCCTTCCCGTTTTAATGATGACGTATTTTTGATGATGATGTGTTTTTGTGATGATCTTTTTATGATGACGTGTTTGATGACGTGTATATGTGATGACGTATTTTTGTGATGACGTGTACTTGTGATGACGTGTTTTTGTGATGACGTGTTTTTCAATGTGTTTCAGGTGATGGCTGCGGACAGCCACTTGCCTTCGGAATGCTCGCGGAAAATCGGCGACTCTTGCCCGTCAGGTAAACGACGTTTTTTGTTGTTTTTGTTGTTGTTGGTGGTGGTGGTGGTGGTGGTGGTGGTCTTGTCGTTGCTGTCATTTGTGGTAAAGGTAGTGGTAGTGTGTGTGTGTGTGTGCGCGCGCGTGTGTGTTTGTGAGTGTGTGTGTGTGTGTGTGTGTGTGTAAAGCGTTCTGCTTAATCGTTCTCTTTTCTGTCTTTCTCTCTATGCCTCTCTCTCTCTCTCTCTCTCCCTCTCTCTCTCTCACCCCCTCTCCCTCTCTCTTCATTCCTCCATCTCTTAACAAACACCTTCCCCAGTCCTACTCCCACACCAATGCCCACATCTCTACCCTTCACTTGCTTTATCCTATTCATCTTCCTCCTCCTTTTCCTTCTCCTTCTTTCTTCCGCTCTTCTCTTTGTCTTCTTCCTCCTCTTCCTTCTCTTCCTCCTCTTCCTCCTCCTTTTCTTCCTTCTTCCTCTTCTTCCTTCTTCTCTTCCTCCTCCTCCCCCCACTCCTCCTATTCCTCCTTCTCCTCCCTCTCCTCTTCCTTCTCCCCCTCCTCCACCTCCTCCTCCTCTTCTTCCTTCTCCCCCTCCTCCACCCCCTCCTCTTCTTCTTTCTCCTCCTTCCCCATCCTCTGGAAGAAGACGAAGAGTCATCAGTGATGGGGCGTGGACCTTCAAAATGGCCTCGTACCACTTTCAGCAAAGGGGCCATAACCTGCCGGATTTCACCTCGACCCCCTCGGACAATTATAGCACGTGTGCCGGTGGAAAAACCGGTGTGGCTGCCTATTTAGTACCCCCCCCCCCCCCCCGCCCCCCCCCCGGTGGTTTTTAATCCCCCCCCCCCCCCCCTACCCCTGAGGGGCGCAGTAGCCGAGTGATTAAAGCGTTGGACTTTCAATCTGAGGTTCGCGAGTTCGAATCTCGGTAACGGCGCCTGGTGAGTAAAGAGTGGAGATTTTTTTTTTTTCGATCTCCCAGGTCAACATAAGTGCAGACCTGCTTAGTGCCAGAAATCCCTTCGTGTGTATACCGCAAGCAGAAGATCAAACACTGCACGTTAAAGATCATGTAATCCATGTCAGCGTTCGGTGGGTTATGGAAACAAGAACATACCCAGCATGTACCCCCCCCAAAAAAAAACCGGAGTATGGGTGCCTACATGGCAGGGTAAAAACGGTCATGCACGTAAAAGGCCACTCGTGTTCATACGAGTGAACGTGGGAGTTGCAGCCCACGAACGAAGAAGAAGAAGAAGAAGAAGAAGCTTTCCTTCCCCACCCGGGGCTAAAATTTGGCCAGATCAGAATGACCAGTGTCTGTGCAAACAAGCATGGACTGACCACACGCACCCCTCTGGTGGTAAACGACAGCTCGTCAAAAGTGACCCCCCCTCCCTCACACACACACACACACACACACACACACACACACACACATCCCCCCATCCCAACCCCCCACACACACACCCACCCCCCACACACTCACTCACTCACACTTACACACACACACGCACACACTCATACCTCACCACCCCCCACCCCCCACCCCCACACACACACAAACAACCCCTTGGATTTGTTAGACTCTACCCCCCACCAGGATATAGATTTTACCCATCACCTGGTCCGGAGATGGGAACATTGTAAATTTGCCCCCAGTTGGAATCAATACTGGCTATCAATCTATAATCGCCCCCCCCCCCCCCCCCCAACACACACACACACACACACACACACACACACACACACGCACACACGCACACACACTTTGTTTCCGCCAAGTTATAGAATGGAGATAAAGGGGAGGGGGGTGGGGACAGTAAAGGCTGGCTTGGAACTACTGCACACATCCTTTTTCTTTTTCTTTTCCAACAGCTTTCTTCTTCTTCTTCTTCTGTTTCTTCTTCTTCTTTTTCTTCTTCTTCTTCTTCTTCTTCTTCTTCTTCTTCTTCTTCTTCCTTCGTGGGTTGCAACTCCCACCGTTTACTCGTATGTATGAAACACGAGTGGTACTTTAACATGTATGACCGTTTTAACCCGCGCCATGTAGGCAGTCATACGCCGTTTTCGGGGAGTAGGGGTGGGGACAGGGGGTGGGGTGGGGGGGGGGGAGACAGCTTGATAAAACCCACAGAAAGGCAAATGTCAGCAGTCATTTTTGACTTACTTGTGTAAACAAAGTGAGTCAATGTAATAACCTGGTGTTCGGTTCTCTCTCTCTCTCTCTGTCTCTCTCTGTGTGTGTGTGTGTGTGTGTGTGTGTGTGTGTGTGTGTGTGTGTGCCCGTGGTAAATTTTGACATTGTCATTTTCTCTGGGAATTCGTCGTTTATTCATTTATAGTCTGGTCATCTAAGATGATGATACTGGACTGAATTTTTCCTTTCTCTGGGAATACTTTGTCAATAGACACCGAACTTGACATAAAAATATGGACGTTCAGTTCTTTCCACACATTGTTATCATAATGACATTTCACTACTGGGAAGGGCACAAAAAACAACAACAACATTTGTATGTTTTCATTTATTCTATTTTATTTTGTTATATTCCTCGTGGAATAAGCTGCCTCTTTCCCTCCGCAGTTCGGTTTCTCTGTCATCCTTCAAATCACCTCTTAACTCTCTCCATACGAACGGCGAAAGAGACCACGTTAACAGCGTTTCACCCCAATTACCATCATCAAAATATTGCAAGCGGAAGGCTCTTATACTGAAGACGTGAATGTTGACAAAGAATACCACATATTCTGACGACGGAAGCTAAAGGTTGGGTCATTCAGACACCCACTGGACATCCGAGGGGTCTGTGTAAAGGAGAAGAGAGGACTGGCCGTACTGAGTGAATTAAAACTGCTCTTTTCACATCCTGATTGGCATCTCTATTTCATTCCTCTCCAGTTTGTGTGTCCCTTCTGCGTGTGCGTCTGTTGTGTGCGTGATAAGAGAACGGCAAAATCGTGGTGGAAGTGATGACTGTCCCTTGATGCCTGTGCTGTTTCGTCACAGTACACTTGTCCTATATGCATTTTTGTTCTTGTAAGTGCATTGGGATTTGGTAAGATTAAGCGCCACAAATGCCCATTATTATTATTATTATTATTGAGGGGGTTAATTTCCTACTGAGGTGGTCGATCTTGACTGGCCGGGCACAAATGACTCGGGGAGGGGGGAGGGGGGTTCATGCGAGGCATGCCCAGAATGACCCGGGGATGAAACCGAGCTAGGGTGGGGATAGGGGGGGGGGGGGGGGGGGGGGGGATCTTGAGACAGTTACACCGGGCGATTTCGTTGTGGTGGGAAGTGCAAGGTTTGTGTTGGGGGTGGGCGTGACGTGGGGTGGGTGTCCTCTTTTCCAGATGTGTGTCGGGGCCATTAAGAGTTAACGACTTTTGAAAGTTTTCTTCTCTCCGTCTGTCTGTCTGTCGGTCG
Source organism: Babylonia areolata (assembly GCF_041734735.1). Classification (NCBI taxonomy): domain Eukaryota; kingdom Metazoa; phylum Mollusca; class Gastropoda; order Neogastropoda; family Buccinidae; genus Babylonia; species Babylonia areolata. The sequence goes on from NC_134903.1 coordinate 21,122,461, forward strand.
GGGGTCTGTCTCTGTCTATATATATATATATATATATATGTGTGTGTGTGTGTGTGTGTGTGTGTGTGTGTGTGTGTGTTCTCTGTCCTTGTCTGTCTCTGTCTCTGTTTTGGTTTGGTTTTCTATTTTGTTTTCTGGTGTGTGTTTTCTTGTTTGTTTTCTTGTTGTGTTTGTTTTTGGGTTTTTTTGTTTTTTGTTGTTGTTGGGTATTTTTTGTTTTGTTTTTCTTCTTCTTCGTCTTCTCCTCCTCATCATCGTCCTCCTCCATCTCCTCATTCTTCTTCTTCTTCTCTAAAAAAAAAAAAAAAAAGGATTAATGTGTGAGTGAGAAGAGGGAGTGTGAAGGCTAGAAGGGATGGAGAAAGGGAAGGGCGGGGCGGAGGATGGGGGGGGGGGGGGGGCGCGATCTTCCGTTGGAAATGGTCTGGGTGGTGGTCATTATTCAGCAGGGGCGATCAACCACACAGCAAAGATTCCACCTGCCCATCTCACCCACCACCACCCTCGTTCCCACCACTCCCCGAGCTCCCTCCCCCCCTACCCCTACACACACACCTTCCTTTCCATCGCTCCCCCCACCACCCCACCCCCACTCCCTTGAAAGTGGAGGGGATGCAGCGGCTTGGTAGGTCTGGATGGCTAGATGGGTGAAAGGTTGGAAGGAACGTGTAGGTTAACGATGTTGAAAAGTTTCGAGGTTGGGTCTGCTCTGAGATTTAAAAGTTGTTCTTTCTCTGCCTCTGTCTTGTCTCTCTGTCAGTGTCTGTCTTTCTGTGTCTCTGTCTGTCTGTCTTCCTCCCTCCCTCTCTCTCTCTCCGTCTATCTATCTGTCTATCTCTATGTGCGTGCGCGCGTGTTTGTCTATTTGTCTCTGTCTGTGTGCCTGTCTCTGTATGTGTGTGTGTGTATGCGCGCGCGCGCGTGTGTGTGTGTGATGTTTTTCTCAGTTTATGTTTCTATGTTTCTCTGTCTGTCGGTCTGTCCCTGTCTCTCTTTTACTCTGTATATATATATCGCGCGCGCGCGCGCGCACACACACACACACACACACACACACACACACACACACAAATTGCACCGAGTGAGGTTTCATTGTAGTCATGCGTGAAACTGTCTCCAACCGGAGATGGCTTGCTCCTTTGCCCACACCACATCCATGAGCAGTAGATAGTTCAGACCTTACGTTGGCTTTGCCAGTGGCTGCTGCGAACCAAGAGATAAGCAGGGTTGGGTGGGGAGGGTGGAGGAGGCTTGGGGGTGGGAGGGGGGGGGGAGAAGAGCCAGCGTGAGCTCCTCTTGGAACGAAGCGGCAGGCAGAAGTGTATACGTAATACTAATCCTCTTTCTCTTCCACCTCGGCGCACTAGCTAACGTTCGCTCGGATTGTGTGCTTGGAGGGTATTGAAGAGAGGGGGGTGGGGGGGAGAGTGCTTGGGGGGTATTGAGGGGGGGGGGGAGTGCTTGGAGGGTATTGAGGGGGGGGAGAATGCTTGAAGGGTATTGAGGGGGGGGGGAGAGTGCTTGGAGAATATTGAGGGGGGTGCTTGGAGGGTATTGAGGGGGGGGGAGAGTGCTTGGAGGGTATTGAGGGGGGTGCTTGGAGGGTATTGAGGGGGGGGGGGGGAGAGTGCTTGGAGAATATTGAGGGGGGGTGCTTGGAGGGAATTGAGGGGGGGAGAGTGCTTGGAGAATATTGAGGGGGGGTGCTTGGAGGGTATTGAGGGGGGGGGAGAGTGCTTGGAGAATATTGAGGGGGGGTGCTTGGAGGGAATTGAGGGGGGGGAGAGTGCTTGGAGAATATTGAGGGGGGGTGCTTGGAGGGTATTGAGGGGGGGGGGGAGAGTGCTTGGAGAATATTGAGGGGGGGTGCTTGGAGGGAATTGAGGGGGGGGGAGAGTGCTTGGAGAATATTGAGGGTGGGGGGGAGAGTGCTTGGAGAATATTGAGGGGGGTTCTTGGAGGGTATTGAGGGGGGGAGAGTCCTTGGAGGGTATTGAGGGGGGGGGGAGAGTGCTTGGAGGATACTGAGGGGGGGAGAGTGCTTGGAGGATATTGAGGGGGGAGGGGGGGGAGAGTGCTTGGAGGATATTGAGGGGGGAGGGGGGGAGAGTGCTTGGAGGGTATTGAGGGGGGAGGGGGGGAGAGTGCTTGGAGGATATTGAGGGGGGAGGGAGAGTGCGGGGTGAGGGGGGGGGGCTGAGGTGGCGGGTAACACAGTACGCACAGTACTACATTATACTATACTATACTATACTATACTATACTATACTATACTGTACGATGATGACGTCAGTGACTTCCAAGATGAGAACACAGCAGCAGCCCAAATAGGCACAGAGAGACACACACAAAGTTAAATTAATGCTACCGTTGCTGCAGATGATCACGACGATGATAGTGACTACAGTGATAACAACAACAACAACAACAACGATGACAACGACAACGACAACACACACGAACAAAATTATGTGACCACAATGCTAACAACAACAACGACAGCGACAACAACACGCGTGCATATGTGACCACAATGCTAACAACAACAACAACGACAACAACAACAACAACAACGACAACGACAACAACACGCGTGCATATGTGACTACAATGATGACAACAACAACAACGACAACAACACGCGTGCATATGTGACCACAATGCTAACAACAACAACAACGACAACGACAACAACACGCGTGCATATGTGACTACAATGATAACAACAACAACAGCAACACGCGTACATATGCGACTACAATGATAACAACAACAACGACAACGACAACAACACGCGTGCGTATGTGACTACAATGATAACAACAACAACGACGACAACGACAACAACACACGTGCATATGTGACTACAATGATAACAACAACAACAACAACACGCGTGCATATGTGACTACAATGATAACAACAACAACAACAACACGCGTGCATATGTGACTACAATGATAACAACAACGACAACAACACGCGTGCATATGTGACTACAATGATAACAACAACAACGACAACGACAACAACACACGAACGTACTGAAAACAAAACAAACAACAACAACATCAAAAACAAAACACACACACACACACACACACACACACACACACACACACACACACACAAAGAAGAAGAAGAAGAAGAAGAAAAGAGAGCGAAAAGTCTAAGCAAACAGGTGCGAGCCACCACCCTCCATCCCCTCTCCCACCTCCACCCCTCACCCCTACTCGTCCCCCCCCTGCCCCCCCCCCCCCTCCCCCCCATCCTCCCCCTTAGCCCCCCCCCCCCCCCCCAACCCCTTCCCCTTGTATTAACTCCCGGGGAAATGGGAGTGACACGAGAGTTGTGCCCCCTTGTGCCGGGGTTGTCTGCCCGGAAATGGGAAAGATGGGGCCGGTCAGTCAGCTGAAAAATGGCTCCAACCCTCCCCGCCTCATATCAGCAGGAAGGTGGGGTTTTTTTTTTCAGTTGTTTTGTTGTTGTTTTTTTAATATGTAATAGAACTTTCTTCTTCTTTTTTTTTTTTTTTTTTGTAAGGGGGGTGGATTTAAGGTGAGGGGTGGTGTTGGTTGTTTTTTGTTTTTTGTTTTTTGTTGTTGTTTTTTTAAGTTGTGAAAAATAAAGTTTGGATGTAGGTCAAATGGGCGGGGGGGATGGAGAAGACTTGAGTGAGTGAGAGAGAGAGTGAGTGAGTGAATGTCAGTGTTTGTGAGTGAGTGTGTGTGTGTGTGTTTGTATGTTTCCAGTGCGTATGCGTGTCTCTTTGTGTGTATGAGAGAGAGAGAGAGAGACGCGCGCGCGCGCGCACACACACACACAACACAACACAACACAACACAACACAACACACACACACACACACACACACACACACACACACACACACACACATTTCCCCCCACCCCTCCATCCGTCTAATATCACTTACCAGTAAAAAGACGTTGAATAAAAGAAAGAACACACACACACACACACACACACACACACACACACACACACACACACACACATCCACACATCCACACTCACCTGTATCCCCCCACTCCCCACCCACACACACAAACCCCCCACCCCACCCCATGTTTCCTTCAGACCAGCTGTTGCATGCAAAAGGTAATTATCTCCTCTCAGCTTTCAGAACAGACACACTGACCACCACCACCACCACCACCACCCACACTCACCCACACATACACACACAACCCCCGATCTCGAATCTCGGTAACGGCGCCTGGTGGGTAAAGAGTGAAGATTTTTTCCGATCCCCCAGGTCAACATATGTGCCTGAACCCCCTTCGTGTGTATACGGCAAGCAGAAGATCAAATACGCACGTTAAAGATCCTGTAATTCATGTCAGCGTTTAGTCGGTTTTGGAGACAATAAGAACATACCCAGCATGCACACGCCCGAAAACGGAGTATGGCAGCCAACATGGCGGGGTAGATGAACAAAACGGCCGTACACGTAAAATGTTACACGTCAGCTGTGTGAGCGTGTATGTGTGCGTGACTGAACTGAAACCTGATTGAATGACACTGGAAACGAATGATGAGCGCCCAAAAGGCTAGCTATCAGTCGGCTCTTCCCAGGGTGGCAGCCTGTTGTGCAACTGACTTATAATGTGTTCGTGAAGAGCTTAGAGCTTAGGTCTCCGACCGAGAGTGGGCTCTATAATAATAATGATGATAATAATAATAATGCACATTTATATAGCGCCCTTTCTCTCTAAGAGCTCAGGGCGCTTTACATGAAAGAAAAATATTACAAGTTTCATAAAACATTCATGACCACTCTTTCTCAAAAACCCCTCCCTCCCCTCCCCCACTCACACTGTCCCTTTCCCACTCTACATTCATCCAAGAGAGCTGACATGGGTGGTGTTGGAGAACAAGGAAGCTGAGAGTACTAACAGACAGGTTTTAAAAAGATGAGTTTTTAGTGATGAGCGAAAAGCAGAAATAGAATCAGATGCTCGGATATGATGAGGAAGGTTGTTCCAAACGTGAGGAGCAGCAAAGAAGAAAGAACGTTCACCATAGGTTCTGGTATTGACACGTATCAGTTTAAGTTTTCGTATCATCATCATCAACGTAGCTATAGTGTGAAATAGGCTGACATCCTTCCGCCTCCGCCTCCCACCCCACCCCCCCATCTTTTGTCCTTTGGTCAAAGCTCTTCCTTCTCTCCCCCCCCCCCCCTTCACCTCCCCTCCCCCGCACCCCTCCCCCTCCCCCTTCCCCCGTGTCATCTTAGGGAGTGGGTGGGGGTGGGTGGAGAGGGAGAGGGGGAGTGGTGAGGGAGAGAAAAGGGTGTTTTTTCTGATGACATGACTGTGGTGTGAGTTGGGGAGGGATGAGGGTGGTGGTGGTGGGGGTGGGGGTAGGGGAACTTGGAATGGGTGAAGGAGGTGAGGTAAAAAGAGAGAGGGGAGGGAAGGCACAGCGAGAGAGACAGACAGACAGACAGACAGACGGACAGAGGGAGACAGAGAGATAGACAGAGAGGAGAAAACTAAAGCAACACTGAACACTGAATTGTTTATTGTACATCGGCCATGAGCCCTGACACAGGCAATGTGGTTGGGGTGGGGTTGGGGCGGTGGGGAATTGGATGGACATGGCAGCAATAGAGAGAGCGAGGGGGTGGGGGTGGGGTGGGAGTGAGAGAGACAGAGAGAGAGAGAGGCGACAACGTTGAACCCATAAAACTACGTTGAGGTGTCTGTGGAAACCCCATAGGTGTGTGAGAGTGACTGGGTGTGTGTGGGGTGGGGGATGGGGGGTGGGTGTGTCTGTGTGTGCAGTTTTTATACATGTGGGTGTGTGGGGAGGCGGATGGGGAGGTTTGTGTTTGTGTGTGTGTGTGTGTGTGTGTGTGTGAACAGAATAGAATACATTGTCATAAAATTTTAAGTATTATAAAACACAATACAAACATGAAGATAAACATTCCTGGACAAAATTCACCAGCTTTGGCCCTGTGTGTGTGTGTGTTGAGGGGGGGGGGGGGGGGGGGGGGGGGGGATCTGTATCTCAAGGACGTAGTGTGTTTTGTGAGTCGTTATTTCTGAACTGAAAGCTGTTGTTGTTGTTGTTTTTGTGTTTTTCTGAACATGCAGCCTTTTCTTTTCTGGTTGTCAGAGTCAGTCACCTCTCCTTGAGAAATCAATATCTGTCCCTTTTGTTTCTGTTTTTTGTTTGTTTTTGGGTGTGTTTTTTTTTTTTATCATGTGGACTCTAGAGACAAAGATTTATTCCGCGTCACAGAGTCATTTGAAAATCAGGCTGTCTGCCCGTCTGTCTGTCCGTCCGTCTGTGTGTCCTTCTGTCTGTCTGTCTCTCTGTCTGCCTGTCTGTCTGTCTGTCCGTCTGTCCGTCTGTCTGTCTTTCTAGCACCGTCTGTCTCTGTCTCTCTCCCTCTCTGTCTCGTGTTTGTCTGCCTGTCTGTCTGCGTGTCTTTCTGTGTGTGTGTCCATCTCTGACTGGGTCATACACACAACACACACTACACTACACTACACACACACACACACACACACACACTACACTACACTACACACACACACACACACACACACACACACACACACACACACACACTACACTACGCGCACACACACACACACACACACACACACACACACACTACACTACGCACGCACACACACACACACACACACACACACACACACACACACACACACACACACTACACTACGCACACACACTACACTACACACACACACACACACACACACACACACACACACACAGACACACACACACACACACACACACACACTACACTACGCACACACACACACACACACACACACACACACACACACACACACACACACACACACGAAAACTTCGCAGAAGCTGTACGTTTCCACAGAAACACCACGACAACAAGACGTCACAGCGTTAGATATTAAACAGAAAATGAAGATAGGGACAGGAACCAGTGGCCAAGCAGACACTGCGGAGGAAGCGGGGCTGGATCGGACACACCCTCAGGAAGCCAGCGTCCAGCATCACACGCCAAGCCCTGACCTGGAACCCGCAGGGAAAGAGGAAGAGAGGCCGGCCTCGCAACAGCTGGAGGCGAGATACCGAGGCAGAGCTGAAGCAGCAAGGGACCAACTGGACTGGAATGGCCAGAGCAGCCCAGAACAGAGTGCGATGGCGAGGGGTCGTCGATGGCCTATGCTCCACCGGGAGCGATGGGCAAAATGAATGAATGGATGAATGAAGAAAGGGACAGACAGACAGACAGACAGACAGACATGAAAAAAGAGAGACAGACAGACAGACAGAAAAAGAGAGAGAGGAAGAGAGAGAGAGTCAGTCTAACATTCCTCCTCCCTTTTTTTCCACATAGACCGCAGTGCATCCCATTATTCTGCCTGCTGCTTTTTTGCGAGGCTCAGAGACACAGAGAGAGAGACAGAGATAGACAGACAGAGAGAGAGATAGAGACAGACAGACAGTGAGAGAGAGAAAAAGACAGAGAGACAGAGAGATTTAGTCGACAAAGGTGAACCCATAAAACTACATTGAGACGTCTGTGGAAACCCCCAGAGGTGTGTGCGTGTGTGTGTGTGTGCGTGTGTGTGTGCGTCCGTGTGTGTGTGTGTGTGTGCGTGTGTGTGTGTGTGTTTGTGTATGTGGTACCGGGTGTGTATGTAAGAAAGAAATAAAGAAAAAGAGAGGAAAAGAATGACTCCTCCAAAGGCTTCATGATCCTGGAAATGGAGAGACATAGAGTGTGTGAGAGACAGAGAGAGAGAAAAAAAAAGAGAGAGACTGAGGGAGAGAGAAACACGGAGAGAGAGAGAGGGGGGGGGAGACAGACAGACACACACACACACACACACACACACACACACACACACACACAGTTAAAGACACAGAGAGAGACAGAGACTGACAGAGAGAGACAGAGGGTG
>NC_134903.1:21135518-21138018 GCF_041734735.1 Babylonia areolata
CAAAAAAAAAATGAATTGTCCCCCCTCGCCCCCCATCCCCCCCACTCCCCCCCCTCCCCCCGCCCCCCAAAACAAAAAAACAGAAAGAAACAAAAAACGGGAAGAACGAAAAGAAATGGGAAAGGAAATGGAAAGAAGGAAATAAGAAGAAAGAAAGAAAGAAGGAAGGAAGGAAGGAAGGGAGGAAAAACGAAGAAGAAAGAAAGAAACAATGAATGAATGCCAGAAAAAAGAAGAAAAAAAGAAAGAAAGAAAGAAAGAAGAAGACGAAGAAGGAAAGAAAGAAAAAAAGGGGAAAAAACAAACAATGAAAGAAAGAAAGAAAGAAATACAAACTAGGAAGGAATAAGAAAAGGAACAACAAGTGTGTGTGTGGCGGGGGAGGTGGGGGAGAGAGAGAGAGAGAGAGAGAAAGAAAAGCGGATGAATAAAAGAAGACAGGAAAAAAAACCCACACACAATCAAACAAGCAAACAAAAAAATAATAATAAAGGAAGAAGGAAAAAAAGGGGGTGGGGGGTATGGGGGTGGAGGAAGATATTAAAAATAAATAATGATGAAGAAAAATGTATGCGAATGTGGACAAACAAAAGAAGAATGAAAGAAATGGACAAGAGAGGATCAAAAGTGATGAAATATGATTATGCACATGGATATTTATATGTATGTATGTATGTTTGTATGTATATATATATATATATATATATATATGGAGTGATGGCCTAGAAGCAACGCGTCCGTATAGGAAGCGAGAGAATCTGAGCGCGCTGGTTCGAATCACGGCTCAGCCGCCGATATTTTTTCTCCCCCTCCACTAGACCTTGAGTGGTGGTCTGGACGCTGGTCTTTCGGATGAGACGATGAACCGAAATTCCCCACCCCCCCCCCCCCCCCCCCACCCCACCCCCGACAAATTCTGGAACTATCAAAGCTCACATAGTCACTTATTGTCAATTTAGTTCATACTGGAAAGGGATGAGCTGTTGAGAATTAATCAGGAGGGGAAAAGGTGGGGTCTTCAGACTGGATTTGAAAGATTGCAGTGAAGATGAGTGACGGAGAGGCTGAGGAAGTTGATCCCAAAGAAAGGGGGCTTGGAATGAAAAACTGCGTTGGCCATACGTTTTGGTTCCAGTAGAGGGGATCCTGAGCATACGGGTGCCAGAAGAAGAGCGGAGTTGGCGTCAGGGTATGTAAGGATGAATGAGATCAGAAAGATACTGTGGACCAGAAGCCCATATATATAATTATATATGTTGTGTGTGTGTGTATATATATATATGTGTGTGTGTGTGTGTGTGTGTGTGTGTAGAGACAGAGAGAGACAGACAGACAGACAGAGGAGAGACAGAGAGATAGAGAGAGTGGAGAGAGAGAGACAGAGAGAGAGAGGAGAGAGAGAGTGGAGAGAGAGATGAGAGAGATAGAGAAAGAGAGTGGAGAGATAAAGAGAGAGAGAGAGAGAGAGAGTGGAAAGACAGAGATAGAGAGAGTGATGAGAAAGGGAAAGAGAGGAAAGAGAGACAGAGGAGAGAGAGTGTGTGGAGAGAGAGATGAGAGAGATAAAGAGAGTGGAGAGAGAGAGAGAGAGACAGAGAGAGGAGAGAGAGAGTGGAGAGAGAGATGAGAGAGAGAGAGAGAGAGGAGAAAGAGAGTGGAGAGAGAGAGAGACAGAGAGGAGAGAGAGAGTGGACAGAGAGAAAGAGAGTGGAGAGATAAAGAGAGAGAGTGGAAAGACAGAGATAGAGAGGAAAGAGAGACAGAGGAGAGATGTGGAGAGAGAGAGGATAGAGAGAGAGAAAGTGAAGGGAGAGAGAGAGAGGAGAGACAGAGAGAGATAGAGTGGAGAGAGAGACAGAGAGAGAGGATAGACAGAGACCGAGTAACGCTCAGTTCCATCAATATTCTTTATGGACGGCAAGAGATTTGCTGTGCAGCAGTTCGGCGGGTCGTAATGTCATTAGTTCGGATTATAAATAGAAAGAGATCTCCTGCAGTGAGCGACTCTCTCTCTCTCTCTCTCTCTCTCTCTCTCTCTCTGTCTGTCTGTCTGTCTCTCTGTCTGTCTGTCTCTCTCTCTGTCTGTCTGTCTGTCTGTGTGTCTGTGTGTCTTTCTGCCCCCCCCCTCTCTCTCTGTCTCTCTCTCTCTGTGTCTCTCTGTCTCTCTCTCTGTCTGTCTCTCTCTCTCTGTCTATCACGCACGCACGCACACACACACACACACACACACACACACACACACACACACACCAGAACACAACACATACACAAACACAAAAGTATCGCAAACATCATTGACTTCAATAACAAACAGACAAAAAAAACAAATAAACGAAATAAGGAAGGAAAGAATGATAGAGAGAAAGAAATAGATATAGAGGAAGAAAGACAGAAAGAGAAAAAAGAAAGAAAGGGAGAAAGAAAGAAATAGAAAGAAAGGAAGGAAGAAAGAAAGAAATAGAGAGACAGAAAGAAAGAAAGAATGCTAAAAGACCACACC
>NC_134903.1:21158018-21183018 GCF_041734735.1 Babylonia areolata
CACAGCTTTGCATTTTTTTTTCGTTCGCAGTTCAAAGCCTTTGTTCCTTTCAATGGGAGGGGTGGGGGGGAGGGCGGGGGCGGCGGTTGAAAGAGAGCATCATTTCTTTGTGAAGATTTAGACGGTGCCAGAAACAACGCTCTTTTCCCCCCTCCACCAACACCGCCAGGAAAAAAACGTGCTTTTAAGAACTGTTTTCTGTGAACATGTCAGTTTATGATGTCATTGATAAGATTTATGTCCAAACTCTTCTCTGTTTTTGTTGTTGTTGTTGTTTGTTTGTGTCTTTGTATCTGTCTGTCTGCCTGTCTCTCTCCCCCCCCCCCCACCCGCCCACCCTCTCTCTCTCTCTCTCTCTCTCTCTCTCTCTGTCTCTCTCTCTCTCCGTGCTGCTGCCAGCCAAATCAAAAAATAAAATCACACTCGGACACACACACACACACACACACGAACGCACGCAACACACACACACACACACACACACACACACACACACACACACACACACACACACACACACACACACACACGAACGCACGCAACACACACACACACACACACACACACACACACACACACACACACACACACACAACCAAACATACACACACAACCAAACATACGCACGCACGAACACATGCACTCACTACACACACGCACACAAACACACACACACACACACACACACACACACACACACTAACACTAACACTAACACACACATACATACTCTCTCTCGCTCACACACACGCACACACACACACACACACACACTCACACGACATTATCCACCCCCACACCACACCACAAGAGCTTGTTTATCAACACTCCTGTCTTCCTGCACCTTATTTTCTTACCATTTTCCTGTGGTTTAAATGTTTGTGAAGCTCTTTAAAACATTTCTTCTGCAAGTTCTGCTTTCTTTTTGGGTATGTCTGTTTTTTTGTGTGTGTGGTTTTGTTGTTGTTGTTGTTGTCTTGTTTCTTCTGACTATGGCGACGACGCGGCAGCAAATGTTGGTTGCAAAGTGGTTAGCGTCGCGGACTGGCGGCTGGGAGGACGCAGGTTCGAATCCCAGCGGAGGTGGGTTTTTCGGCCCGTGGCCGGCTCCTACACAAAATTGAGTGTGCTGTGGGCTTAAATGGGGAGACTGGGACCACACAGTCGAGTGTCATCCACTTCAAGGATGCGTCTTTGGGTGTGTTGCTCTAATTATCTGACCAACACTGCAAGTGTCTGTATCTCTCGGACCTGGTTGACGCCGGGATATCATTATGACAGGAAGCGTAGAGTACAGCCTTGTCACGCAGTCCCAAACCAAAATGGACCTCCATAGCAACATCGTCATCGTCACGCTCCTCCTCCTTCATCATCAACAATATAAACAAAACAGTCTTAAAGTCTGTGGCCTTTCATGCCCTGTTCTCATGGTGACCTCAGTTTCGATACCCCTCCACTTCTGTGCTTGGGGTGAGTCATGTCAATGTCTTCAGTGTCGGCAGATTCATGGGGGGCTGTTGCTTGAGGGACGTGGTGGCGGTCTTCACTCTGGGAGGGACGCTCACTCAGTCTGTTTACAATAAACATATAACACACACCCACACACTCACACACACAGACACACACGCGCGCGTGCGCAAGCGCGAGGAATCTGCATGGATTATAACTTTAAATAAATGGATTATCAGCTTTAGAGTGCATGAAAACGACATAAATGTTTGAAGGACAAAATAGATTTACAGAGTATTAGCTACGTTAAAAGTTTTTATCCTGTTGTTAATTCCGTTATTTTTCTTCTGCTCTTAACGAATTGTTTTCCTTTTGCTGCTTTTGAGGCGCCATACATCACCCCCCAAAATAAAGCGAATTTTACAGGTGTTGCTTGGTTGTTGAGAAGCTGGTTGTTAGTAACTGATACTTTGCAGTCAGAGGAACGGGAATGAAGAGGATGTGTTGTCTGTTGTCAAACAGTGAGGTTTTTAGTGAACACAAACACAAACACATGCGCGTGCGTGCCCACTCACGCATGCACGCACACACACAGACACACAGACACACATACCCACACACACACACAAACTCACATACAGACACGCACTCACACACACACACACACACACACACACACACACACACCACACACACACACACTCACTCACTCACACACTCACTCACTCACTCACTCACACACATATACAGACACACACACACACTCACTCACCCACTCACTCACTCACTCACACACACATACAGACTCACTCACTCACTCACTCACTCACTCACTCACTCACACACACACACACACACACACTCACTCACCCCCACCCACCCCCCCACGCCCCCCCCTCCCCCTCCACACACACACACACTCACACACACACACACACACACACACACACACACACACACACACACACATCCGTGCACAAACGAATCTTCTCCTTCCTTCTTCTCACGTAACTCCGAGAAGAGTGGTTTTGGGGCGCCATGCAGAACTTGTAGGTGGCAGAATAATCAATTCATAAGATTGTGGGCCCTCAACAATGAAGAAGAAGAAGAACTACTGTTCTCAGTGTGGTCACATACGCACGTTCAAGACTCCATAATCAATGCCAGTGTTCAATGGATTACGAAAAACTCAAGACATGGGGTGCCTAGATGGCGTGGTTAGGAAACAAAACACAAAAATTCAAACAAGGTTAAAAAAAATTAAAAAAAAAAAAAAAGACACACACACACGCAGTCCATGTATTTGTATTTCTTTTTATCACAACAGATTTCTGTGTGTGAAATTCGGGCTGCTCTCCCCAGGGAGAGCGCGTTGCTACACTACAGCGCCACCCTTTTTTTTTTTCTATATTTTTTACTGCCTGCAGCTTTATTTGTTTTTCCTATCGAAGTGGATTATTTCTACAGAATTTTGCCAGGAACAACCCTTTTGTTGCCGTGGGTTCTTTTACGTGCGCTACATGCATGCTGCACACGGGACCTCGGTTTATCGTCTCATCCGAATGACTAGGGGGGGTGGGATATACGGGGGGAAAATTGTTGACTGCAGTTGGGATGAAACAACAACGTCAGCAAGAACAACAACAGCAACAACAACAGCGACGACGACGACAATAACGACAACAAACAAACAGACAAACAAACAAAGTCTTGTCAGAATGTTCCGTGCTTCTCTAACTGAGCGGTCTGTGTGTGTGTTAAGTCAAGTCAAGTCAAGTCAAGATTTTATTTTATGATGATAAATTGAATAAGTAACAATTGCTTTTTTTTTTTTTCTTTTTTTTTTTAACATCAAGCCATATATAGCAGAGAAAGAGAGGAGGGAGAGAGAGAGGGAGAGAGAGAGAGAGAGGAGGGAGAGAGAGAGAGAGAGAGAGAGAGAGAGGAAACAAACATGAAAAGCAACAATAACAACAAAATAGATATATATACGAGTATCTACAAGAATATTGTGATAAAGAAATACACATCATACATATGCTCTGTGTGCGTGTGTGTGTGTGCGTGTGTGTGTGTGTGTGTGTGTGCGTGTGTGTGTGTGTGTGTGTGTGTGTGTGTGTGTGTGTGTGTGTGTTGCAGGGCACGAGCTGGTGAAGTGCCGCAACATGGATGGCTACCAGTGCCGTCAGTGCAGCGCCCTGTCCTTCCAGCCCAACGAGAACTGGCTGGGAGACCGATGTCGGCTCAGGTCAGTGTGTGTGGGTGTGTGTGGACGGGTAGGGGGCCGGGGTGATTGTGTTTTGTGGTGTGATGTGGTTGGTGTGTTGGATGGGGGTTTTGTTTATGTGGTGTGAGGTCGGGTAGGATTTTGTGATGTGGTTGGTGTGAGGTCGGGTAGGATTTTGTGATGTGGTGTGAGGTCGGGTAGGATTTTGTGATGTGGTGTGAGGTCGGGTAGGATTTTGTGATGTGGTGTGAGGTAGGGTAGGATTTTGTGATGTGGTGTGAGGTAGGGTAGGATTTTGTGATGTGGTGTGAGGTAGGGTAGGATTTTGTGATGTGGTTGGTGTGAGGTCGGGTAGGATTTTGTGATGTGGTGTGAGGTCGGGTAGGATTTTGTGATGTGGTGTGAAGTCGGGTAGGATTTTGTGATGTGGTTGGTGTGAGGTCGGGTAGGATTTGTGATGTGGTGTGAGGTAGGGTAGGATTTTGTGATGTGGTGTGAGGTAGGGTAGGATTTTGTGATGTGGTGCGAGGTAGGGTAGGATTTTGTGATGTGGTGTGAGGTAGGGTAGGATTTTGTGATGTGGTGTGAGGTAGGGTAGGATTTTGTGATGTGGTGTGAGGTAGGGTAGGATTTTGTGATGTGGTGTGAGGTCGGGTAGGATTTTGTGATGTGGTGTGAGGTAGGGTAGGATTTTGTGATGTGGTGTGAGGTCGGGTAGGATTTTGTGATGTGGTGTGAGGTAGGGTAGGATTTTGTGATGTGGTGCGAGGTAGGGTAGGATTTTGTGATGTGGTGTGAGGTAGGGTAGGATTTTGTGATGTGGTGTGAGGTCGGGTAGGATTTTGTGATGTGGTGTGAGGTCGGGTAGGATTTTGTGATGTGGTTGGTGTGAGGTCGGGTAGGATTTTGTGATGTGGTGTGAGGTAGGGTAGGATTTTGTGATGTGGTGTGAGGTAGGGTAGGATTTTGTGATGTGGTGCGAGGTAGGGTAGGATTTTGTGATGTGGTGTGAGGTCGGGTAGGATTTTGTGATGTGGTTGGTGTGAGGTCGGGTAGGATTTTGTGATGTGGTGTGAGGTAGGGTAGGATTTTGTGATGTGGTGTGAGGTCGGGTAGGATTTTGTGATGTGGTGTGAGGTCGGGTAGGATTTTGTGATGTGGTGTGAGGTCGGGTATGATTTTGTGATGTGGTTGGTGTGAGGTCGGGTAGGATTTTGTGATGTGGTTGATGTGTTGGATGGGGGTTTTGTGATGTGGTGTGAGGTCGGGTAGGATTTTGTGATGTGGGTCGGGGTGGAGTAGGATTTTGTGATGTGGGGTTTTGTGGTGTGGGTTGTTTTTTTTTAGTGTGGGGTTTTGTGATGTGTGGTGGGGTGGGGTTTTGTGATGTGGGGTTGGGTGGGGTTTTGTGGGGTGGGGTTTTGTGAGGTAGGGGTGGGTGGGGTTTTGTGATTTGGGGTGGGTGGGGTTTTGTGATGTGGGGTGGAGTCGGATTTTGTGGGATGGGGAGACAGACAGACAGAGATGGAGAGAGACAGAGACAGAGAGAGACACAGAGACACAGAGAAAGACACAGGGAGACAGAGAGAGACAGACAGTGAGAGAGGGGAAGCTGCAGTGGTAGTAGAGAAGATGAAGAAGGGGTGTTAATGTGGTGTCTCTTTCCCTTTCCATCATGAAGGGGTGTTAATGTGGTGTCTCTTTCCCTTTCCATCATGAAGGGGTGTTAATGTGGTGTCTCTTTCCCTTTCCACAATGAAGGGGTGTTAATGTGGTGTCTCTTTCCCTTTCCATCATGAAGGGGTGTTAATGTGGTGTCTCTTTCCCTTTCCATCATGAAGGGATGTTAATGTGGTGTCTCTGTCCCTTTCCATCATGAAGGGGTGTTAATGTGGTGTCTCTTTCCCTTTCCACAATGAAGGGGTGTTAATGTGGTGTCTCTTTCCCTTTCCATCATGAAGGGGTGTTAATGTGGTGTCTCTGTCCCTTTCCATAATGAAGGGGTGTTAATGTGGTGTCTCTTTCCCTTTCCATCATGAAGGGGTGTTAATGTGGTGTCTCTGTCCCTTTCCATAATGAAGGGGTGTTAATGTGGTGTCTCTTTCCCTTTCCATCATGAAGGGGTGTTAATGTGGTGTCTCTGTCCCTTTCCACAATGAAGGGGTGTTAATGTGGTGTCTCTGTCCCTTTCCATAATGAAGGGGTGTTAATGTGGTGTCTCTTTCCCTTTCCATCATGAAGGGGTGTTAATGTGGTGTCTCTTTCCCTTTCCATCATGAAGGGGTGTTAATGTGGTGTCTCTTTCCCTTTCCATAATGAAGGGGTGTTAATGTGGTGTCTCTGTCCCTTTCCATCATGAAGGGGTGTTAATGTGGTGTCTCTTTCCCTTTCCACAATGAAGGGGTGTTAATGTGGTGTCTCTTTCCCTTTCCATCATGAAGGGGTGTTAATGTGGTGTCTCTTTCCCTTTCCATCATGAAGGGGTGTTAATGTGGTGTCTCTGTCCCTTTCCATCATGAAGGGGTGTTAATGTGGTGTCTCTTTCCCTTTCCCTAATGAAGGGGTGTTAATGTGGTGTCTCTGTCCCTTTCCTTAATGAAGGGGTGTTAATGTGGTGTCTCTTTCTCTTTCCATCATGAAGGGGTGTTAATGTGGTGTCTCTTTCCCTTTCCATCATGAAGGGGTGTTAATGTGGTGTCTCTTTCCCTTAATGAAGGGGTGTTAATGTGGTGTCTCTTTCCCTTTCCACAATGAAGGGGTGTTAATGTGGTGTCTCTTTCCCTTTCCATCATGAAGGGGTGTTAATGTGGTGTCTCTGTCCCTTTCCATAATGAAGGGGTGTTAATGTGGTGTCTCTTTCCCTTTCCATCATGAAGGGGTGTTAATGTGGTGTCTCTGTCCCTTTCCATAATGAAGGGGTGTTAATGTGGTGTCTCTTTCCCTTTCCATCATGAAGGGGTGTTAATGTGGTGTCTCTTTCCCTTTCCATAATGAAGGGGTGTTAATGTGGTGTCTCTGTCCCTTTCCATCATGAAGAGGTGTTAATGTGGTGTCTCTTTCCCTTTCCTTAATGAAGGGGTGTTAATGTGGTGTCTCTTACCCTTTCCATCATGAAGGGGTGTTAATGTGGTGTCTCTGTCCCTTTCCATCATGAAGGGGTGTTAATGTGGTGTCTCTTTCCCTTTCCATAATGAAGGGGTGTTAATGTGGTGTCTCTGTCCCTTTCCATCAGGAAGGGGTGTTAATGTGGTGTCTCTTTCCCTTTCCACAATGAAGGGATGTTAATGTGGTGTCTCTTTCCCTTTCCATAATGAAGGGGTGTTAATGTGGTGTCTCTGTCCCTTTCCATAATGAAGGGGTGTTAATGTGGTGTCTCTGTCCCTTTCCATAATGAAGGGGTGTTAATGTGGTGTCTCTGTCCCTTTCCATTGTGGAAAGGGACAGAGACACCACATTAACACCCCTTCATGATGGAAAGGGAAAGAGACACCACATTAACACCCCTTCATTGTGGAAAGGGAAAGAGACACCACATTAACACCTCATCACTGTGGAACTCCCTTCCTTTGCACATACAAACGGGCAGTTCTCTTCCTATGTTCAAATCAAGTCTGCATAAACATCTTCACCCCTTCCAACAGTAAATAACTCTGATCTTTGAATTTCTGTAGGCAGTAACAAAGGGGTCAGTTATGTCTTATTTATTGTATCAGTCATTGTTGCTATTGTTGTTGTTCTTTCCTTGCTTTCTCATTTCATCGTGTTTTGTTTTGCTCTTTTTTTTCTTCTTTTTTTTCTTTTTTTTTTTTTCTTTTTTCTTTTTTTCTTTTTTCTTTTTTTTTTTCTCTCGTTCTATTTCTTATGCATGCATAATCTATTCATTTCGTTCTATCATAATCGTGACAAGTGTTCAAGTAATATTGGTGATGGTGGTAGTCACTGTAGTATGCTGCACTTGCCAACATAGATTTCAGAGACAGTAACAATACTGTACCTTTTAAACACCCGGATGTTTCTGGAACTTCTATATTGATGACATCTCTCTCTCTCTCTCTCTCTCTCTCTCTCTCTCTCTCTCTCTCTCTCTCTCTGTGAATCACTGTCCTATCCATCTGTCAATCTTAGTGTGTGTGTGGGGGGGGGGGAGTGAGGGGATGCTGTCAGTGTGTGTGTGTGCGTGTGTGTGTGTATGTATGTGTGTGCACAGATGTGGGTGTGTGTGTGGGGGCCGGGGGGGGGGGGGTGTTTTCTTCATTATGTATACAATTCTGCATGAAAACCTTTTCCTTTCATTTATGTGTGTGCTATTTGTACTAGATGTAGATTAGCAAGGACAGATTGGAAGAATAGGCAATGCCTAAAATCTTAATCCTTGAATAAAAACGTTTTGAGTTCTGAGTTCTGAGTTCCATAATGAAGGGGTGTTAATGTGGTGTCTCTTTCCCTTTCCATCATGAAGGGGTGTTAATGTGGTGTCTCTTTCCCTTTCCATAATGAAGGAATGCGGTACATCCTCTCCGCACCCACCCACCCCCTCCCCCACCACCACCACCACCACCACCACCCCCATACCACCCTGCCTTCAGGCAATCTTTCCTTCCGAATTAAAGAGGAGATCTATGGAAGGAGGGAGAGAAGGAGGAGGAGGGGTAAGGAAGCAAGAGGGAGAGAGAGAGAAAGAGAGAGAGAGGGGGGAGAGAGAGAGAGGGAGAGAGAGAATGGGGGCACAGAGACATAGGTGTCAATGTACTTTCTCGTTTCCTGTCCAGAATGAATGAGGAAAGTTACGATTTCTTCTTCTTCTCTTTTTTATTAAAAAAAAAAAATTAAAGCCCTGTAGCTGTGCCTTCTTCGTCTTCTTCTTTTCTCTGTCTCTCTGTCTCTATGTCTCTGTCTCTCTCTTTGTTTTTTTCTCCTTTCCAAATGAAGGACAGGAGAGCTAAAGAGAGAGAGGGGGCGGGGGGGAAGAGAAAGAGAAAAAAAGAGGGAGAGATGTGTGTTTGTGTGTGAATATGCGCGTGTGTATACATATATGTGCGAGCGTATTGTGTGTGTGTGTGAGTGTGTGTGCGTGAGAGAGAGAGAGAGAGAGAGAGAGCATGCGTATGAGCATATGTATGTGCGTGTGTATGTATGTGTGTGATATTATGCATGTAATAAAATACAATACAGTACAATACAATACAAAAATACAACACACATATATTATAATGGAATACAGATTATGTGTGTGTGTGCGTGCAAGTGCGAATGTGTATATGTGCGCGTGCGTGTGTTTGTGTACATGCGTGTGCTTGTATGTATTTGAAAAAATATTCAGGGTTTAAAGAATTTTTTTAACCGGTGAACAGCAATAACAACAACAACAACAACAACAACAACAACAATCATCATCATTATAATGATGGTGATGATAATCATAATAATAGTCCTATAATTTTCTTAATCAGAGCCCAACCTCCCCCCCCCCCCCCCCCCCCCCCCCACACACACACACACACTCCACCCCTTCCCCCGATCAAGGAAGTAACATTAAATTTCGGTCAGAACCAGACTAGCTGACCAAATAGAAAAAACCACGGCCGCCACGGAAGAAGAAGAAGAAGAAAGCTGGGTGATGTTTTATGTATGGTCGCAGTGTCTCAGTGCAATGCTCCCTTATTTACTCTCCACCACCCAAAGTCCTGGGATAAGTCATCCTACTCTTTCCTTCCCTACAAGGAAGGGAGCTAACTGAAAAGAGGATTAGGGAGGGTGAGGAGGAAGAGGATTAGTGGACAGTGAGAGGAGGGCTGGTGCTGGCGCGTGGAGAGACAGATAATCGACCGTAAAAATATGACAGAGAAGATATATGTGTGTGTGTGTGTGTGGAGATATATATATATATATATATATATAAAGAGAGAGTGATTTAAAAAGTTGGTTTTCTAGGTACTCGACGCACGACGCATATTCATACATTAATGACCCCTTCCTCATAGCGTACACAATCTTTCCTCTTTTTTTTTTTTTTCTTTTTTTTTTTTTTTCTTTTTTAGAAATAAATTACGGTAGATGTTTACTTAAAATAGTCT
Source organism: Babylonia areolata (assembly GCF_041734735.1). NCBI lineage: Eukaryota > Metazoa > Mollusca > Gastropoda > Neogastropoda > Buccinidae > Babylonia > Babylonia areolata. The sequence goes on from NC_134903.1 coordinate 21,167,769, forward strand.
TCGCTAAGAAGCATATAATTATAGAAAAAAAAGAAGAAAAAAACCAAACAAACACACAAAAAAACGGCCATGAGGAAAAAAAAACGTGTGCACGTAAAATAACAGAAAGTTTTAAAAGATATTTTTTGAAGTAACGAGGAAAAAAAATACAATACTGAAATGTTGTGGGGGGGTTTTGGGTTGTTTTTTTTAAAGGTCACAAGGAAAAGAAACTGAAGCATCCTACTTTTGTCGCACAGGAAAGACAAAAATGCGAAGGCGAAGGTTGATGATGATAAGGAGATATAGATAGGGTGAGAAGGAAAATGAAACAGTGACTGGAGAGGACCCCGCAACTAATAAAATGAAATAGAAATAAAATAAAATAAAATAAAACCCCAACAAACATCTGATTATCCTGCTCTTCATTACAGAGGAAAACGGATGGAAGGTACTAAGCGGGTTGAGGGAAAGGACGAGGCAGAAAACTAGGGATGGAGAGAGGGGCGGGGGGGGGGGGGGGGGGGTTGGGGTGATGGAGAGAGTGGGGGGGAGAGAGGGAGAGAGGGGAGAGAGAGGGATGGAGAGAGAGAGGGAGAGGTGGATGGAGAGTGAGAGGGAAGACGGATTGAGAGAGAGGGGGGAGAGAGGGATGGAGAGAGAGGGGGGGGGGAGAGAGGGAGAGAAGGATGGAGAGAGAGAGGGGGGAGAGAGAGGGAGGGGAGAGAGAGGGATGGAGAGAGAGAGGGGAGAGAGAGGGAGAGGGGAGACGGATTGAGAGAGAGGGGGATGGAGAGAGAGGGGGGGAGAGAGAGATGGATTGAGAGAGAGGGGGGGGGGGCGGAAGAAAGACCGAGAGAATGAGAGGGGTGACGGATTGAGAGAGAGGGGGGAGGAGAGAGAAGGATGGAGAGAGAGGGAGAGATGGATGGAGAGAGAGGGAGAGGGGATGCGGATTGAGAGAGAGGGGGGAGAGATAGAGGGGGAGAGAGGGAGAGATGGATGGAGAGAGAGGGAGAGGGGAGAGAGATAGAGGGGGAGAGAGCGAGAGATGGATGGAGAGAGAGGGAGAGGGGAGGCGGATTGAGAGAAGGGGGGGGGAGGGCGGAAGAAAGACAGAGAGAATGAGAGATAGTGAGGGACACATAACGATAACGACTGTTTATTCGGATGAAGGCCTGAGCCCATTACTGAAATGGGGTTTCATTGAAAAGGGATAACGAGAAAACGATAGGGCACTGTAAATCGATAATCCAAATCAACCCCAAAATAGTTAACACAAATAATCAACAACATTCAGACAGACAGACAGAGAGAGAGAGAGAGAGGGGGGGGGGGTCAAGTTGTTTGCACGTGAATGTGTGTAACGATGAGACAGTCAGAAAGACAGAGGGGGGACGGGAGGGGAGGGGGAGGCAGGGAGAGACAGGCAGATAGACAGACAGACAGACAGACAAGAGAGCTATACACACTGGGACTCAAAAAGTGTGAAACAGTGTCCTCCCCATCACTACAACGACGATGTCGATGTCCACGTTGTCTTTCCCGACGTGTGACGACGAGAAGAAGCAGGGACGGAGGAAGGAGACTGTGACGTCCTCGGAGAATAATGAACCTGTCGTCTGGCTGGAGCAGTGTGTGGAGAGGAGGGGGAGAGGAGGGGGAGGGGGAGCGTGGGGAGGGGAGGGCGGGTGCAGGAAGGGGAAGCGTTGCCGATGGTAGGGGGTGGGCTTAGGGTGGGGAGGGGGGGGATTTGAAGTTGGGGGGGGGGGGGGGGGGGGGGGGCGTGAAGGGGGAGCTTATCAAAAGGAGTCGGTGAGGATGAGGTTGGAGAGGTGGGAAGGTGCGGGAGTGGCAGTGGGGGGAGGAGAGATTTGAAGGGGGGGGAGGGTGAAGGGGGAGCTTACCAAAAGAAGTCGGTAAGGATGAGGTAGGAGAGGTAGGTGCATGGGAGGAGTTTGGGGGGGGGGTGAAGGGGGGGGTGGGGGGGGGGTTTGAAGTGGGAGGGTGAAAGGGGAGCTTTCCAGTTGGAGTTAGTAAGAATGAGGTAGAAGTGGGTGGGGGGAGTGGGGGGGGGGGGGGGAGATTTGAAGTGGGAGGGTGAAAGGGGAGCTTTCCAGTTGGAGTTTGTAAGAATGAGGTACAAGTGGGTGGGGGTGTAGGGGACTGGGGGGGGAGATTTGAAGTGGGAGGGTGAAAGGGGAGCTTTCCAGTTGGAGTCAGTAAGAATGAGGTACAAGTGGGTGGGGCGTAGGGGAGTGGGAGTAGGGGGGGGGGCGGAGGGGGGGGGGGAGATTTGAAGTGGGAGGGTGGTTAAAGGGGGGACTTGCCAGTAAGAGTCAGTAAGAATCAGGGAGTAGGAGAGGTGGGTGGGTGGGTGGTTGGGAAGTGGGTGATAGGGAGCAGGTGTAGGGTTGGAGGAGGGGGGGATTCGGATTCGGATGATTTATTCATATAGGCCACTGCCCCTCATGAAGGGGTGCAGTATACAACATTATTAAACATGCAAGTGCACAAGGCGAAACAATCATCAAAGGAATTATGATATCATTATTGATCTTAACTTAAATGCTTTATATATGTAAACGGACAAATTCTTTACAATGCTTTTCTTTATTAGATGCCATCAACAGACTTAGCCGAAACTGATTTGAGGATGGGGGGAGCGGGGAGCAGAGCATTGTAGGATACCCAACAGGGAGATACCAAGCTCAAGGATGTACCAAGGGGTTAATTGCACCGATACAATCCAGTCGTTGAGTCCCAGAGCACGCCACTGATGCGCATGCCGGGACAAGTTTCCTGCTTGGAGGGGCTGAACGACTGGCGGTGCTGAATCGGGGCCCAGTTATTGGGGGTGCTGCCTTCTGGGCTTGGGCATGGCCGGTCGGCTTGGGCGGACATGAGGTGGTTTATTCCTCTGCCGCTGATTCTGCGCACGCCGATTTGACTTAGGTGGCGTGGTATATGGAGAGGCCCTGGTGGCCGGTCTCTTCAATGACACAGGAATGATTCAGCGCTTATAGCTTTTAGAGGCGTTTGTTAGCCGCGCGAAATTTGGCCAAGCAGAGCAAACCGATAGGCTTAGATTGCATCAGTTTGACATGGTAAGTATATGTATCACCAAACATGGAGTATAATACAAACTTCTCCTATTCAGGTTTAGTACCAGCTTCCTGGGTACGGAGGACTCAGAATTCGGGGGTATCTGGGGTAAAGAGGTGGTAAGGGTAAGGAGGCACGGGGTTCTAAGGATAGGCGGGTACAGGGAAAGCAGATACCAAGGGCAAGGCTCCACCAAGGGTTAACCAAGGCTCAGTACTAGCTTCCTGGGTAAGGAGATACCAAGGGTTAACCAAGGCTCAGTACTAGCTTCCTGGGTAAGGAGATACCAAGGGTTAACCAAGGCTCAGTACTAGCTTCCTGGGTAAGGAGATACCAAGGGCAAGGCTACACCAAGGGTTAACCAAGGCTCAGTACCAGCTTCCTGGGTAAGGAGGACCCAGGACTCGGGGGTATCTGGGGTAAAGAGGTGGTAAGGGTAAGGAGGTACGTGGGTAAGGATGTGCGGGTACACAGGGGTTTGAGATGACACCAGGGTAAGGAGAAACAGGGCGACGGAGGTGCTGAGGGTAAGAAGGTAACAAGGTAACAAAGTAAGGAAGCAACAGAGGTAAGGAGGTACAGGATTAAGGAGGCATGGGTTAAGAAGGAGAACCTGAGCGCGCTGGTTCGAATCACGGCTCAGCCGCCAATACTTTCTCCCCCCCCCACCCCCCCCACCCCACCCCCCAACCCCCTCCACTAGACTATGAGTGGTGCTAGCATGCGCTTAGCGCGCGTAAAAGAACCCTGGCAAAATTCTGTAGAAAAATCACGTCGATAGAAAAAACAAATAAAACTGCATGCAGGAAAAACAACAACAAACACACACACACACACACACACACACACACACACACACACACACACACACACACACACACAAAATTAAAACAACAACAACAACAACAACAAAAAACAACTGGTGGCGCTGTAGCGTAGCGACGCGCTCTCCCTGGGGAGAGCAGCCCGAATTTCACACTGAGAAATATAAATACAAATACAAATAGAAGCACCAGAGGTAAGGAGTTACCCATGTAATAAGGTGCCGGGGTAAGGGGGTAAGGGGGTAAGGGGTAATGGGTAAGGAGGGAGACACCGGAGGAGGTACCATGGTAAGGAGGGTGCTCAGGAAAAGAAGCTGGTGGGGGTAAGTATGTACCAAGGGAAAGTGGCTACCAAGGGCAAGGTAAGGTGGCTACAAGGGTAACAATCAAAGTAACAAGCATCAGGAGGTACTGGCAAGTCAAGAAGAGCTACCCAGGGTACGGAAGGTTACCAGAGGGTAAAGCCATGGTAATTAGGGGGTACCCACGTAGAATAGAATAGAATATGTCTTTATTACCAAGTGTACCGGGGTCACAAGGAATATGGGGGGGGGGGGGGGGTACATAACAAGGTACGAGCATATATATCGAAAATCATACACAAACACAGATACAGTAGAAATTAGGATACATACGAGTGCATATCAAAATAAGAACTCGTGCATACTCACACATGCACGCACTGCACACACACACACACACACACACACACACACACACACACACACACACACACACACACACACACACGCACACACTTTTGAACAGAAGACGCATATTACATGTGGATGGGGCTGATGACTAGATCTTCAGGTAGATGGTTGTTGATTACAAGTAAGAGTTAGGAAAAACAAAACAAAACAAAAAAACGCGCACTAAAGTCCAGAGGGCAGTGGCGGCAGGAAAGTGGCGACTGGCAACATCAACAACCAACAACAACAACAACAACAACAAGCTGAAAGATGTCTTTCGCTTTCAGCGACATTAGTATTTGAAGAAAGAACCTGCACTGGATGACTGGTTGAGCGGCTCTGATGACTGGTGTTGGTCTTGTGAAAGAAAAAAAAGATACTGCTTTTGCTACAGGGTTAAGGGATTAGTGAGAGAGTAGGGGGGGGGGGGCAAAGAGAGAGATGGTGGTAGAGAAGGGGGGGGGGGGTGGGCTGGGTAGAGACGGGGGGGGGGGGGAGATATTGATTTTACTCCAGGGGTAAGAGATTAGTGAGAGAGTGAAGGGAGACGCGGGGGGGGGGGGGGGGGGCAAAGAGAGAGAGAGGGGGGTAGTGAGGAAGGGAGGAGATATTGGTTTTGCTCCAGGGGTAAGAGGTTAATGAGAGAGCGAAGGGAGAGGCGGGTGTGGGGGGGGGGCAAAGAGAGAGAGGGGGGGTGGAGAAGGGGAGGGGGGGTAGTGAGGAAGGGAGGGAGGAGATATTGGTTTTGCTCCAGGGGTAAGAGATTAGTGAGAGAGTGGAACGGTGGGGAGGGGGGAGTGGGGGGGGGGGGGCAAAGAGAGAGAGAGGGAGGGGAGAAGAGAGAGAGGGAAGGAGATATTGGTTTTTACTGCAGGGGTAAGATATCACAGAGAGAGAGGGGGGGTGGTGGAGAAGGGGGGAGAGCTAGAGAGGGAGGGAGGAGATATTGGTTTTGCTCCAGGGGTTAGAGTATAGTGAGAGAGTGGAGCGGGGGGTGGGGGTGGGGGTGCTGGGGAGGGCAAATAGAGAGAGGATGGTGGAGAAGGAGGTGGTTGGGGGGGCAAAGAGAGAGAAGGGGGGTGGAGAAGGGTGCGGGTAGTGAGGCTTTTCCTTCAGTGGTAAGAGGTTAGTGAGAGAGTGAAGGGAGAGGCGGGTGTGTGTGTGTGGCGGGGGGGGGGGGGGGGGGGGGGGGGGGGGGGGGAGGAGGGCAAAGAGAGAGAAGGGGGTGGAGAAGGTGGAGGGTAGTGAGGAAGGGAGGGAGAAGATATTGGTTTTGCTCCAGGGGTAAGAGATTAGTGAGAGAGTGGAACGGTGGGGAGGGGGGCGTGGGGGGGGGGGCAAAGAGAGAGAGGGAGGGGGGAAGAGAGAGATGGAGGGAGGGGATATTGGTTTTTACTCCAGGGGTAAGAGATTAGTGAGAGAGTGAAGGGGGGGGGCGGTGATGGGGAAGGGGGCAAAGAGAGAGAGGGGGTGGAGGGAGAGAAAGACAGACAGACAGACAGAGAAAGATATAGATTGGTTCTTCTGCTGAAAGGAAATGGATTAGGGGGCTATAGGGGCCAAGAGAGAGAGAGACAAACACACAGAGACAGTCTGGACACTTTGATACTTTCCTGTAGTGGTTTCATTACAGCCTTTCTGACAAGAAAGTGTATCTGTTCTTTGGGTTTCAAGACAACAAATCCATTCACAGACTTCAGACAGAGAGAGTAGGGGGGGGGGGGGGGGAACTGATTGATTCAGAGCTCCAAAGGAAGTAGATTAGTAACACGAGGGCACACACACACACACACACACACACACACACACACACACACATACACACAACACACACATACACACAACACACACACACACACACACACACACACCACACACACACACACACACACACAAACACACAAACAAACAAACAAAAAAAGCACACACTCACCACACACACACACACACACACACACACACACACACACACACACACACACATCACACACACACACTCGCGCGCGCAAGAGAGAGAGAGATAGTTCCTTTCGACACTTTGATAATTCACTGTCGTGTGCTTAACAGCGCTTCTGAAAAGAAAGTTCAGTATTCTTTGGGGTGTCGTTGTCGACAAATCCAATTTACAGACATGAGAAGGAGAGAGACAGACAGACAGACAGACAGACAGACAGAGACAGAGGGGAGTGGGGGTGAAGAAAGACGGAGACAGAGAAGGAGGGAGAGAGAGGGGGGTGAATATATACAAAGGGAGAGAGAGGAGAAAGAGACAGAGACAGACCGAGACAAAGAAAGAAGGGGGAAGAGGGAAAGAGACAGATAGACAGAGAGAGAAAGAAGGGGGGAGAGAGAAAGAGAGAGACAGAGACAGACAGATAGACAGAGACAGAGAGAGAAGGGGAGAAAGAGAGAGACAGAGACAGACAGATAGACAGAGACAGAGAGAGAAGGGGGGAGAGAGAAAGAGAGAGACAGAGACAGATAGACAGAGACAGAGAGAGAAGGGGGAGAGAGAAAGAGAGAGAGACAGACAGATAGACAGACAGAGAGAGAAGGGGAGAAAGAGAGAGACAGAGACAGACAGATAGACAGAGACAGAGAGAGAAGGGGAGAAAGAGAGACAGAGACAGACAGATAGACAGAGACAGAGAGAGAAGGGGAGAAAGAGAGAGACAGAGACAGAGAGAGAAGGGGGGAGAGAGAAAGACAGAGACAGACAGATAGACAGAGACAGAGAGAGAAGGGGGGAGAGAGAAAGAGAGAGACAGACAGATAGACAGAGACAGAGAGAGAAGGGGATGGAGAGAAAGAGAGAGACAGAGACAGAGAGAGGCGGAAGAGAGAGAGACAGAGACAGACAGATAGAGGCGGAAGAGAGAGAGACAGAGACAGAGAGAGGCGGAAGAGAGAGAGACAGAGACAGGCAGATAGACAGAGAGGGAAGGAGGAAGAGAGAGAGAGAGAGAGACAGAGACAGACAGATAGACAGAGAGGGAAGGAGGAAGAGAGACAGACAGACAGAGAAAGAGAAGGGGGAAGAGAGAGAGACAGAAAGACATTGACAGACAGAGAGAGAGAGAGGAGGAAGAGAGAGAGAGGGGGGGATAGAGGGAGAGGAGGAGGAAGAGAGAGAGAGAGAGAGAGGGGGGGATAGAGGGAGAGGAGGAGGAAGAGAGAGAGAGAGGGGGGGGATAGAGGAGAGGGGGAGGAAAAGAGAGAGAGAGTGGGACGATACAAGAGAGGGGCCGAGACAGAGAGAACCAGAGCACAGTCATCACAGTCCCGCACATAGAAATCCCCCCCCAGCCTAATAGGAACCGACTAGACGTGTGATGCTGTCTGGAGGCAGTCTCACAGGGAAGATATAGGTGTGTGTGTGTGTGTGTGTGTGTGTGTGTGTGTGTGTGTGGATGTTTATGTATGTCATGGAAGGCTGTGATCAGTGTACCCTTATAGTTAAGGAAGAAGAAAAACAGAAAAGACGAAGAAACTCGTCATTCCCGACGTAGTTTAGAAACAACAACAACGACGACAACAACAACAACAGTATATCAACAGCAGTAACAACGACGACAACAACAACAATATTAACAGCAGTAACAACGACGACAACATCATCAATATTTCAACAGTAGTAACAACGACGGCAACATCATCAATATTAACAGCAGTAACAACGACAGCAACAACAACAGTATATCAACAGCGGTAACAACGACGGCAACATCAACAATATTAACAGCAGTAACAACGACGACAACATCAACAATATTAACAGCAGTAACAATGACGACAACAACAACAATATATCAACAGTAGTAACAACGACGACAACAACAACAATATCAACAGCAGTAACAACGACGACAACAACAACAATATTAACAGCAGTAACAACGACGACAACATCAACAATATATCAACAGTAGTAACAACGACGACAACAACAACAATATTAACAGCAGTAACAACGACGACAACAACAACAATATATCAACAGTAGTAACAACGACGACAACATCAACAATATTAACAGCAGTAACAACGACGACAACATCAACAATATATCAACAGCAGTAACAACGACGACAACATCAACAATATCAACAGCAACAACAACGACGACAACATCATCAACAACAACAAAAGCAATACGTAAACTACATGACACTCCGTAATAAGACAGGGACCCCTCAACCGCCCCCCACCCCCCACTCCCCACCCCCTCTCTCTCTCTCTCTCTCTCTCTCTCTCTCTCTCTCTCTCTCTCCCTCCCTCTCTCTCTCCCTCTCTCTCTCTCTCTCCCTCCCTCTCTCTCTCTCTCTCTCCCTCCCTCTCTCTCTCCCTCTCTCTCTCTCTCCCTCTCTCCCTCTCTCTCCCTCTCTCCCTCCCTCCCTCTCCTCTCCCTCTCTCTCTCCCTCCCTCCCTCTCTCTCCCTCTCTCTCTCCCTCCCCCCTCTCTCTCCCTTTCTCTCCCTCTCTCTCCCCTCCCTCTCTCTCTCTCCCTCCCTCTCTCTCTCTCTCTCTCCCCTCCTCCCTCCCCCCCCCTCTCTCTCCCTCTTTCTCCCTCCCCTCCCTCTCTCTCTCTCCCTCCCTCCCTCTCTCTCTCCCTCTCTCCCCTCTCTCTCTCTCCCTCCCTTCTTGTTTTATTTTATTTTAGTCTTTTATTTTTTTATTTTTTTTAATCTTTTTTTTTTTAATAATATTGATCATAACTATCCACTGAAAAAGATGTCAGACTTACATGGAAATACCGTGCGGTTTGGCCAAGCCAACGGGACAAGAATTGCTCACTTAAATGTCTACCATTTGTATAACAAAATACCCGATATATGTTTACTTTTGAATGGACCCCCTATCATCCACGTGCTTGGACTCAGTGAACGCGTCTTGACTCCCGAATAACAAACGAAATGCTGTCGATCCCCAACTATGACATAATCCGTCGGGATGCAGTCAGCCATGGTGAAACTGGACTTGCAATCTATATACACAATAGTATATCCCAATATGTCAAAAGGAGAACTGATTTAGAGAACACAATGGTTGAGTGCATCTGGATTGAAATGAAATATTGCATGTCACCCCCCATTCTTCTTGGATACCTATATAGAAACCCTGCATCGCCATATACCTGGCTTGATGACTTTGTGCGTATGATGGATCAAGTTAACGCTTGTAACCGCAACACCTTACTGCTTGGTGACTTTAACTATGACCTATTAAAACCCCAACCAGCCTGGCAGTCAACCATCACACTTTTTGGCTTACACCAATTGATAAAAAATCCTACTAGAGTTACGTCCACTTCCTCTACCCTGTTGGATCACATATACACTAATAACGAACACTCGATAACGATATGAACGTGTTAGACAAGAGCATCAGTGACCATTCTGTTATCGTTTGCACTTTGCTATATAAACCCCCCAAATCACCAAGCAAAGGTCATACAACTATGCACTATAGATCTTTCAAGAACTTCCACAAAATTGTTTTTTTCCACGATCTCAGCTTAGCACCGTTCGATAATGTCTTGAAGTCCTCTGACCCAACTGAAGCTCTAGATACTTTTTATGACATACTGCTCTCTATAATAGATAAGCATGCGCCATTTCGGAGGAAAAGGGTTAAATGTCCCCATCTTCCCGGCTGGCTCACACCCGAAATCTCAGAAGCAATGGATAAACGCGATAGCCTTAAACGCGAAACAAAGAAAAAAGAGAAAGAAAATTTAGAACATTTACCAGAGTCTATTAAAAGACAAAAACAACGCGAAAAAGAAAAAAGAAAGCAGACTACAAAAAACAAAGAAACAAAGTAACAGATCTCATTCGTGCTTCAAAACAAGCACACTTCAACAAATTGTTAACAACCAACAGAGATACTTCCTCCCTGTGGCAAGCAATTAATGAAATTACTAACAAGTCTCGTGTTAAAAATTCAAAAACACTACACATGGTCGCCTGATGAATTCAACAATCATTTCCTAAACATAGCTGAGTCAACAAAATCTAACGAAACACTGTCCGCGGAAAATTATAATGTGCCATCCTCTCTTTTAATGTTCTGTAACAGCAGAATAGAACGAGAAGATTCCTTCAAGATACCTCCTCTTGCAGTCCATGAAGTTGGTGCTCTCATTTCCAGTCTAAGAAACAAAAAATCAATAGGACCTGATGGTATTAATGCTTCTCTATTAAAACTCGCTCTCCCTTACATCGTTGTCCCCCTTACATTCATATACAACTTGTGCATCGAACAGGGTATGATTCCCCCTGCTCTTAAGTCAGCGAAAGTTATTCCATTACCGAAGTCAAAAGACACGTCTGATCTGAACAACTTTAGACCTATTTCGCTTCTGTCAGTATTGTCGAAACCACTCGAAAGACATGTTCATAAACATCTTATGCAATATCTGGAAAAACATAAACTTTTCCATCCTTTGCAGTCGGGTTTCCGACATCGTCACTCATGTCAAACAGCGTTAGTCCATCTGTGTGATTCATGGTTGTCTGGCATCAACCGCAGTGAAATCATAGGCGCTGTTTTTCTTGACTTACAGAAAGCTTTTGATCTCGTTGACCACGAAATATTACTCACAAAACTGTCATTGTATCTCAGAGACCCCACTACGCTGTCCTTTTTCGAATCATTCCTTACCGACAGAACACAACATGTGTTCACCAATGGTAGATTCTCTTCTACGGGAGCAATAAAAAGTGGAGTTCCTCAAGGATCAGTTTTAGGGCCACTTCTATTCTGCATATTTATCAATGATCTTCCTTTGTCTTTATCAGACTCCAGAATCTCGTGTGCCCTTTTTGCAGATGACACTTCCCTTCATTCCAGTGCTGCCAACGTTGCCTCAGTTCAGAATTCTCTTCAAACGGGCTTAAATGATGTTTCTAAATGGTGCAATCCAACTGTATGACACTTCATCCCCAAAAAACAAAGAGTATGATTATCACGTCAAGACAAAAGCACCAAGAAAATCCCCTTGTTCTCACCCTGAATGTCGATGATACCTCCATAGATCAAGTTCGCGAGCACCGCGTCTTGGGAGTCATAATTGATGAAGAACTGAAATGGCAAGCTCACATTGATTCTGTCTGTAAAAGGTTGGCACGCAGTCTGTTCTTACTCAATCAGCTCAGACCTTACATAAACAGTGAAGCTCGCAAAATGTTCTTTCACGCTCACTGTCTTTCTCACGTCAACTATGCATCTGTTGTCTGGAGCTGTGCTGCAGATGTTCATCTTAAGAAACTAAATTCTCTCCACAAGAGAGCAGCCAGATTAATTCTACCAGATCACTCACTGTCAACGTTAGAAAAGCAAGCCAGATTAAATATCCTTCCACTTCAAAACCAGCTAGAATTCAACAAAGCATTACTCATGTACAAAACACACAATAACTTAGCACCGCAATATCTCCAACACCTGCTCACACGAGCCTCATGCCGATACGGCTCTAACAAATACATTTTGCCACGTACCCGAATTGATTTGTTCAAAACTAGTTTTGCATTTTCGGGTGCATCATGTGGAACTCCCTTCCTTTGCACATACAAACGGGCAGTTCTCTTCCTATGTTCAAATCAAGTCTGCATAACATCTTCACCCCTTCCAACAGTAAATAACTCTGATCTTTGAATTACTGTAGGCAGTAACAAAGGGGTCAGTTATGTCTTATTTATTGTATCAGTCATTGTTGCTATTGTTGTTGTTCTTTCCTTGCTTTCTCATTTCATCGTGTTTTGTTTTGCTCCTTTTTTTTCTTTTTTTTTTCTCGTTCTATTTCTTATGCATGCATAATCTATTCATTTCGTTCTATCATAATCGTGACAAGTGTTCAAGTAATATTGGTGATGGTGGTAGTCACTGTAGTATGCTGCACTTGCCAACATAGATTTCACAGACAGTAACAATACTGTACCTTTTAAACACCCGGATGTTTCTGGAACTTCTATATTGATGACATCTCTCTCTCTCTCTCTCTCTCTCTCTCTCTCTCTCTGTGAATCACTGTCCTATCCATCTGTCAATCTTAGTGTGTGTGTGGGGGGGGGGGGGGGGGGGGGAGTGAGGGGATGCTGTCAGTGTGTGTGTGTGTGTGTGTATGTATGTGTGTGCGCTCGCACGCGAGCGTCAGTGTGTGTATGCATGTGTGTGCACAGATGTGGGGGTGTGTGTGGGGGCCGGGGGGTGGGTGGGTGTTTTCTTCATTATGTATACAATTCTGCATGAAAACCTTTTCCTTTCATTTATGTCTGTGCTATTTGTACTAGATGTAGATTAGCAAGGACAGATTGGAAGAATAGGCAATGCCTAAAATCTTAATCCTTGAATAAAAACGTTTTGAGTTCTGAGTTCTGAGTTCCCTCCCTCTCTCTCTCTCCCTCTCTCTCCCTCCCTCTCTCTCCCTCCCTCTCTCTCCTCTCTCTCTCCCTCCCTCCCTCTCTCTCTCTGTCTCTCTCTCTCCTCCCTCCCTCTCTCTCTCTCTCTCTCTCTCTCTCTCTCCCTCCCTCTCTCTCTCTCTCTGTCTCTCTCTCTACCCAAACCTTCAGTTCCGGATAGGTTACTTCCAGGCTTTTTTTTCCCCTCCCATCCCCTCCTCCACCTCCTCCTCCTCCCCCGTCCCCCACTCACCTCCGAGAACATATTAATTATTGTCTCCCTTTGTCTCGGATAATAGCCTAGCTAACTAAAAAAAATAGGTAGATAGTATTCTGTATCAGTTTCAACGATGAAAACACACGTTTTATGCTCTTTTTTTTTTTGTTGTACAGGCATGTGGAGGAATGAAATATATCGTGCGATCCTACCTTCTGATCCAGAGGGTACCCCCCCCCCCCGAAAACGGAGTATGGCTGCCTACATGGCTGGTCAAATACGTAAAAGCGACTGATGTACATACGAATGAACGTGGAAGTTGCAGCCCAAGAACGAAGAAGAAGAAGTTGTTTTTTGTTGTTTTTGTTTTCTTTTCTTTTTCCTTCAGAGGGGGATTTTATTCCACTCGCTGAGTTTTGATCTAGAGTTAAGAGTGAGAAGAAAAAAAAAAGAAAGAAAAAGACGCGAATAAGTGACCTATTATCATGAAGTCGAACGTAAAATGCCGTGATGACGCAGATGTGTGGAAAAAAAAAAAAAAAAAAAAGAGAGAGAAAAACCGTGACGACATTTTATCTTGCACTTACTGTCAACAAATAGGAACACTATGCAAAGGCTTTGTTGAAATCTCTGTGTCTGTCTGTCTGTCTGTCTATCTGTCTTTCTCTCTCTCTCTCTCTCTCTCTCTTTCTCTCTCTCTCTCTCTCTCTCTCTCTCTCTCTCTCTCTCTCTCTCTCTCTCTCTCTCTCTCTGTCTCTTATTCACTCTCTCATTGTCAACGTCTTAGAATAGCTGGAAGTTTTCTTTCGTGCGATAAATTGTATAAAAGAAAAAAAAAAAAAAAGATCGAAGACCCGAAAGATCCAGTGACAGAGAGGGAGACAGAGGCAGAGAGGAGAGACAGACAAAGACAGTGAAAGGATGAGAGAGACAGAGACGGGTCAGAAACGAGAGACTCAAGATTGGGCCCCCCCGAAACAACAACAACAACAAAAAAACCTAAATGGTCAAGATTTTATACACTTACGTCACACAACATTTCGAGTCATTACAGAGCAAACAACCCTTCCCCCCCCCCCCCCCCCAACCCCTCTCCACACACACACACACACACACACACACCCCACCACCACCACCACCACCACCCCTAACCTCACTCCTTCCCCCCCATCCCCCTCTACCCTGTCTTAAAATAGCTGGATGGGTTTTTTTTCATTCGCTGGTTTGGAATCTTTTTATAGCACTGATGACGTGTTTTGGACAATAATGATGCCTCGTAAATTCTGTTGCTGTGATTGTTGACGAGTGTTTCGTGTGAGTGTGTGTGTGTGTGTGTGTGTGTGTGTGTGTGTGTGTGTGTGTGTGTGTGTGTCTGTGTGTGTGTGTCTGTGTGTGTGTGTCTCTGTGTGTGTGTCTGTGTGTGTGTGTGTTAGGGGTTGGGGGTACAGGGTGATGGTGATGGTAGTTGTGTCTGTTTCTTTGTTTTGCTTTGTTTTGCTATGGATCGTATGTTTCTTTTCTTGTGATTCAGATGTTTTCATTCTGTGCTGATAATCATGACCATGGAGATGTCACAGTTTTTTGTTGTTGCTTTTTTTAGTTTTTGCCTTGTAGTTAACTGTGTTAGCTATTGACTCGACGTGTGCGCATGTTCGTTCTTTGGTTTAGCGTCTTTTCACTATCAGTGATATTAGACGTGGAGGGGGGGGTGGGGGCGGTCAGGGGGGGGGGGGGGGGGGCAGGGAAGAGGAAAACAGAAAAGGTAAACTAGAAAACTACCACAAAAAAATGCATAACTAGCATGCAATTACATTTAACAGTAACAATCCAATAATAATAATGATAATAATCAGAAACCATTAACACAATTCTGAAGTACATTAAAGGAATGTAGAAATAGGGCTATGAACTAATGCCTGTGAAAGTTCGACCATAAGAACCTTGTCAGAAATAACTTTACAAAAATCATCTGCAGAATGATTATTCTCTTTGAAATACTTGGGCAAGAAGGTACGTAGCTGATGACAGTGAAACA
>NC_134903.1:21188018-21198018 GCF_041734735.1 Babylonia areolata
TCTTTCTTTATTTCTTCTTCTTCTTCTTCTTCTTCTTCTTCTTCTTCTTCTTCTTCTGTCCCTTCTTCTTCTACAAATAAAACTGCACGCAGGAAAATTTTTATTTTAAATGGTGGTGCAGTAGCATAGCGACGCGCTGTCCCTGGGGAGAACAGCCCGAATTTCACACAGAGAAATCTGATGTGATAAAAAAAAAAAGAAATACAAATACAGATACTACTTTCTTTCTTTCTTTCTTTCTTTCTTTCTTTCTTTCTTCTTCTTCTTCTTCTTCTTCTTCTTCTTCTTCTTCTTCTTTCTTTCTTTCTTTCTTTCTTCTTTTGCTACTACTACTTTCTTTCTTTCTTTCTTTCTTCTTCTTCTTCTACTACTACTTCTTTCTTTCTTTCTTTCTTTCTTCTACTTTCTTTCTTTCTTTCTTCTTCTTCTACTACTACTTCTTTCTTTCTTTCTTTCTTTCTTTCTTTCTTTCTACTTTCTTCTTTCTTTATTTCTTTCTTCTTCTTCTGCTACTACTACTTTCTTTCTTTCTTTCTTTCTCTGTCCGCCCCCGAATAATGCAGACTACTTGTCTGCAAGCTCCAGGAATAAAATGGCAATTGTTTTAAATGAAGCCGACTGCAGTGTCTCCGCGTCGAGCGAGCCAGACGAGAATACTGTTTTGACCTTTTGATGTCTTTTTTCTGAAATGTTGAAGTGGGCGTTTAGGGGAGAGGGGGTGGTGGTGGTGGGTGGGTGGGTGGGTGGTGGTGGTGGTGGTGGTGCTTCTTCTTCTTCTCGTTTTTGCCCTCATCCCCCCCCCCTTCTCTCTCTCTCTCTCTCTCTCTCTCTCTCTCTCTCTCTCTCAGTATCTCTGTCTGTCTGTCTGCCTGCCTCTCTGTCTGTCTGTCTGTCTGTCTGTCTGTGTGTGTGTGTGTGTGTGTCTGTGTGTGTGTGTGTGTGTGTGTGTGTGTGTAACTGTCTATCTGTCTATTGTCTTCCTATCTTTCTTCCCTTCTTCATTATTCCTTCAAGTCTTCCTCTTTTTTTTTCTTCGAATCTTCCACTCCTTCTTTCCTTTATCATTCCCTTATGCATTCCCCCTCTTTCTTTCTTTCGTTCCTTCCATCCTTTCTCTAAAGAGAATAACAACAACAACAACAAAAACACTGCGCGCCATCAGTGAAGGTATAAACTGTCCATATGTTCAATCTGTGTGTGCGTGTGTGTGTGTGTGTGTCTGCAGCGAGGGACTCTTATAGCCCGTCATCTTGCTGATGTCACACTTTGTTGCAGCCAGAGTTACAAGTCTGGGACAGTCTGGGCAGTGATCTGGGGGCAGGGGAGAGGGGAGAGCGACGGGGGGCTGGAGGGGGGGGGGAGAGTGGGGTGGGAGGGGGCGGAAGGGGTTGTTTGGGGAGTGTAAGAAGGGTGGGGTTGGGGGTATCTTAGAGGAGAAGGGAAAGGAGGGAGTGTAAGAAGGGTGGGGTTGGGGGTATCTTAGAGGAGAAGGGGGAGTGTAAGAAGGATGGGGTTGGGGGTATCTTAGAGGGGAAGGGGAAGGAGGGGGGAGTGTAAGAAGGGTGGGGTTGGGGGTATCTTAGAGGGGAAGGGGAAGAAGGGGGGAGTGTAAGAAGAGTGGGGTTGGGGGTATCTTAGAGGAGAAGGGGAAGAAGGGGGGAGTGTAAGAAGGGTGGGGTTGGGGGGTATCTTAGAGGAGAAGGGGAAGGGGGAGTGTAAGAAGGGTGGAGTTGGGGGTATCTTAGAGGAGAAGGGGAAGAAGGGGGGAGTGTGAGAAGGGTGGGGTTGGGGGGTATCTTAGAGGAGAAGGGGAAGAAGGGGGGAGTGTAAGAAGGGTGGGGTTGGGGGTATCTTAGAGGAGAAGGGGAAGAAGGGGGGAGTGTAAGAAGGGTGGGGTTGGGGGTATCTTACAGGAGAAGGGGAAGGGGGAGTGTAAGAAGGGTGGAGTTGGGGGTATCTTAGAGGAGAAGGGGAAGAAGGGGGGAGTGTAAGAAGGGTGGGGTTGGGGGTATCTTAGAGGAGAAGGGGAAGAAGGGGGGAGTGTAAGAAGGGTGGGGTTGGGGGTATCTTAGAGGAGAAGGGGAAGAAGGGGGGAGTGTAAGAAGGGTGGGGTTGGGGGTATCTTAGAGGAGAAGGGGAAGAAGGGGGGAGTGTAAGAAGGGTGGGGGTTGGGGGTATCTTAGAGGAGAAGGGGAAGAAGGGGGGAGTGTAAGAAGGGTGGGGTTGGGGGTATCTTAGAGGAGAAGGGGAAGAAGGGGGGAGTGTAAGAAGGGTGGGGTTGGGGTACCTTAGAGGAGAAGGGGAAGGGGGAGTGTACGAAGGGTGGAGTTGGGGGTATCTTAGAGGAGAAGTGGAAGGGGGGAGTGTAAGAAGAGTGGGGTTGGGGGTATCAGAGGAGAAGGGGAGGGGGAGTGTAAGAAGGGTGGGGTTGGGGGTATCTTAGAGGAGAAGGGGAAGGAGGGGGGAGTGTAAGAAGGGTTGGGTTGGGGGTATCTTAGAGGAGAAGGGGGAGTGTAAGAAGGGTGGGGTTGGGGGTATCTTAGAGGAGAAGGGGAAGAAGGGGGGAGTGTAAGAAGGGTGGGGTTGGGGGTATCTTAGAGGAGAAGGGGAAGAAGGGGGGAGTGTAAGAAGGGTGGGGTTGGGGGTATCTTAGAGGAGAAGGGGAAGAAGGGGGGAGTGTAAGAAGGGTGGGGTTGGGGGTATCTTAGAGGAGAAGGGGAAGAAGGGGGGAGTGTAAGAAGGGTGGGGTTGGGGGTATCTTAGAGGAGAAGGGGAAGAAGGGGGGAGTGTAAGAAGGGTGGGGTTGGGGGTATCTTAGAGGAGAAGGGGAAGAAGGGGGGAGTGTAAGAAGGGTGGGGTTGGGGGTATCTTAGAGGAGAAGGGGAAGAAGGGGGGAGTGTAAGAAGGGTGGGGTTGGGGGTATCTTAGAGGAGAAGGGGAAGGAGGGGGGAGTGTAAGAAGGGTGGGGTGGGGTTGGGGGTATCTTAGAGGAGAAGGGGAAGAAGGGGGGAGTGTAAGAAGAGTGGGGTTGGGCGGTAAGGGGAAGGAGGGGTGGGGTGGGGTTGGGGCTCTCTCTCCCCCCCGTCTCTTCCTCCAGCCCCCCCCCCCCACTCCCCCCCCCCCCCACGTCTGTCTCCCTCCATCCCCCCCTCTCCCTCCATCCCTCTCTCTCTCTCTCTCTCTCTCTCTCTCTCTCTCTCCCTCCCTCCCTCCCTCCATCCATCCATCCATCCCTCTCTCTTTTACCCTAACCAGTCCTTTCCAAAAAGGAACAGAATAAACTCTGCGAACACAGAAAACATTCAACAACTGATGCGATAGATAGATAGATAGATAGATAGATAGATAGATAGGTAGGTAGGTAGATAGATAGATAGATAGGTAGGTAGGTAGGTAGGTAGGTAGGTTGAGAGAATAATAATAATAGTATTCATATAGCGTTGAATCATGTGCAGAGACAAATCTAAGCGCTTTCACACCAGTCATTCACACGCATGATAGATAGATAGATAGATAGACAGGTAGATAGATAGGTTGACAGAGAGAGAAAGAAACAGATAGATAGATAGATAGATAGATAGATAGATAGGAAGGTTGAGAGAGAGAGATAAAGAAACAGATAGATAGATAGGTAAAGAAATAGAGATAGACAGACATAGAGATAAAGGAATAGAGAGATAGACGGACATAGATGGATAGATAGAGGTAAAGAAATAGAGAGATAGACATACATAGATCTGGAGACAGACCTACAGACAGACAGACAGATACACAGAACTAGATACATTAACAGACAGCCAAGCACATGGATGGATAGACAGACATTCATAACAGATAGACGAGAAGAGAACGAGAGAGAGAGAGAGAGAGAGAGAGAGAGAGAGAGAGAGAGAGAGAGAGAGAGAGAGAGAGAGAGAGAGAGAGAGCCAAAACAGAAAACAAACACGACAAAAAGGGAGAAACGCCTAGATCAAAGAGAACCCTTTTACATACATATATATATAAACACAGCCTGCAAGGGGACTGGAAATTAACTCCCTGCACAGCCTTTGCACAGCTCGTGTAAACCATGGTGGAACCACCCCCACCCCCCACCCCACCCACTCCAACACCACCACCACCACCACCACCGTCCACCCTTATAACCCGACTCCATCATCCCCACCCCCACCCCCCACCCCACCCACTCCAACACCACCACCACCACCACCACCGTCCACCTTTATAACCCGACTCCATCATCCCCACCCCCACCCCCCACCCCATCCCCCACCCCACCCACTCCAACACCCCACCACCACCACCACCGTCCACCTTTATAACCAGACTCCATCATGCCCACCCCCACGCCCCCACCCCATCCCCCACCCCACCTCCCACCCCACCCCCCACCCCACCCACTCCTACACCACCACCACCACCACCGTCCACCCTTATAACCCGATTCCATCATCCCCACCCCCACCCCCCCACCCCATCCTCCACCGCACCCCCCACCCCACCCACTCCAACACCACCACCACCACCACCACCGTCCACCTTTATAACCCGACTCCATCATCCCCACCCCGATGCCCACTCCCCCCTGCCATACTATCAGCTGTTTTTGTGTGTGTGCTGTTTTTCCCCCCAGAGATCTTCATACACTTCTGTTTTCCATCAGAAAAGGTTCGGTGGTATATTGATGGACCTTTTCACGTTTCCATTCTGAAAAGAAAAAGTTATTCAGAGTGGGTCGCGTGCTCGTGCGTGCGTGCGTGCGTGCGTGTGTGTGTGTGTTTTTCAGTAACTGTATTCTTATTCTTTTGTTGAAATGCTGATTTATTTGTTTGTCTCTTTCGTTCGATTTTTTCTTTGGTCTGGACACAGAATGTTAAAAAAAAAAAAATAAATTTTAAAAAAAAAAAAAAAACCTTTGCTTCTCCCACTTCCCTCATTAGAAATGAATTATAATGCCTCTCAACAAAACAATGTGGTAAACAAACAAATGAATGAATGAATGAATGAAAACAAATAAATGAATGAATGAATGAATGCATGAATGAATGGATAAAGATAGATAGCTAGATACGTAGATAGGTAGACAGAAAGACAGACAGACAGACAGATAGATAGACAGATAGGCAGGTAGGTAGGTAGACAGAAAGACATAAAGACAGATAGATAGATAGATAAACAGATAGATAGATAAGTACGTAGGTAGGTAGGTAGACAGAAAGACAAACAGATGGACAGATAGATAGATAGATAGGAAGGTAGGTAGGTAGGTAGGTAGATAGACAGAAAGACAGACAGACAGAAAGAAAGATAGATAGATCGATAGAGAGATGTGTAGGTAGGTAGGTAGATAGATAGGTAGGTGGGAAGGCAGACAGATAGACAGACAGATATAGATATTTGTTGTTGTATATATATATACACCGATAGACAGATAACAACACAAAACAGTACTAGAGAGTCACTGCCCACCTCAACCCCCCCACCCCCACCCCACCCCCATGCCCCCTCTCGCCTCCCCCCTTCCCACTCCCCAGTGCACATCACACAGACAGTACCCCAGTGCACATCACACAGACAGTACCCCAGTGCACATCACACAGACAGTACCCCAGTGCACATCACACAGACAGTCATCTGACGATCAGAGAGGAAAAACAGAATCAGTCACCTTGGAAACAAAAAGTGCCAGGGGGCTGGGGAGGGGGGTCATGGGGGGGAGACTCAATTCCCTTGAAGGGGTGGGGGGATTGGGGGGTGGGGTGGGTGGGCAGGGATAATTTAGCTCTTCCCGCCCACTCTCCCACCTCTCCCCCCCCCCCTCCCTGCTCATCACTGCAGTTCTGCTGGGTGGTTGGTTGATTGGTTGGTTGGCTGGTTGGTGTGCTGGCAGTCAGCCCAATCGTCTTTCAGAAGCGGACAGTAAGCACATGGCCCCTCCATTGTAGCCCTGTGCACAGCGTGACGTAAAACAATGTGTCGGGGGAGAGGGGGGGGGGGGGAGGTGGTTGACGTACGCCTGTGAGGGACAGGCAAGGGTGAAGTGGTCTGGGGAGTTGCTGGGTTGTTGTTGTTGTTCTTCTTCTTCTTCTTCTGTTGTTGTTCTTCTTCTTTCTCCTCCTCCTCCTCCTTGTTGTTGTTCTTCTTCTCCTTCTTCTTCTTCCTCCTCCTCCTCTTGTTGTTGTTGTTGTTCTTCTTCTTCTTCTTCTTCTGCTTCTTTTTCTTCCTCCTCCTCCTCCTCCTCCTTGTTCTTCTTCTCCTTCTTCTTCTTCTTCTTCCTCCTCCTCCTCTTGTTGTTGTTGTTGTTGTTGTTGTTGTTCTTCTTCTTCTTCTCCTCCTTCTTCTTCTTCTTCCTCCTCCTCCTCTTGTTGTTGTTGTTCTTCTTCTTCTTCTTCTTCTTCTTCTTCTTCTTCTTCTTCTTCTTCTTCTTCTTCTTCTTCTCCTTCTTCTTCTTCTTCCTCCTCCTCCTCTTGTTGTTGTTGTTGTTGTTGTTGTTGTTGTTGTTGTTGTTGTTGTTGTTGTTGTTGTTGTTGTTGTTGTTGTTGTTGTTGTTGTTCTTCTTCTTCTTCTTCTTCTTCTTCTTCTTCTTCTTCTTCTTATCTCTTGTTGTTGTTGTTGTTGTTGTTGTTGTTGTTGTTGTTGTTGTTGTTGTTGTTGTTGTTCTTCTTCTTCTTCTTCTTCTTCTTCTTCTTCTTCTTCTTCTTCTTCTTCTTCTTTTTCTTCCTCCTCCTCCTCCTCCTCTTGTTGTTGTTGTTGTTGTTGTTGTTGTTCTTCTTCTTCTTCTTCTTCTTCTTCTTCTTCTTCTTCTTCTTCTTCTTCTTATCTCTTGTTGTTGTTGTTGTTGTTCTTCTTCTTCTTCTTCTTCTCCTTCTTCTTCTTCTTCCTCCTCCTCCTCTTGTTGTTGTTGTTGTTGTTGTTGTTGTTGTTCTTCTTCTTCTTCTTCTTCTTCTTCTTCTTCTTCTTCTTCTTCTTCTCTTGTTGTTGTTGTTGTTGTTGTTCTTCTTCTTCTTCTTCTTCCTCCTCCTCTTGTTGTTGTTGTTGTTCTTCTTCTTCTTCTTCTTCTTCTTCTTCTTCTTCTTATCTCTTGTTGTTGTTGTTCTTTTTGTTTTCTGGTGGGCGAGTTTTGTGTTGTGATGTGTTGTTGTGTTGGTTCTTTTTGTTGTAGATGTTGTTTTGGGGTTGTTGTTGTGTTTTTTTGTTGTTGTTTTTTTGTTTGTTTGTTTGTTTGTTTGTTTTTCCTTCTTCTTTTCTTTTGTTATTTGTGTCTGTTTCTTGTCTGTCCTTCTCTCTCTATCTTTCTTTCTCTGTCTCTTTCTTTCTCTCTCTCTCTCTCTCTCTCTCTCTCTCTCTCTCTCTCTCTCTCTCTCTCTCTCTCTCTGTGTTTATCTCTTTCAACCATCTGTCTCTGTCTGTCTGTCTCTCTCTCTCTCTCTGTGTTTATTTCTCTCAACCATCCGTCTCTGTCTGCCTCTATCTGCCTCTGTCTGTCTGTCTGTCTGTCTGTCTGTCTGTCTGCTATCTATCTAGAGCACTTATTTATCTTTCTATCTGTATATAATTATACCTTTCTATTTTTCACTCTTTCTACGTAGCATTCATATTGTGTGTGTGTGTGTGTGTGTGTGTGTGTGTGTGTGTGTAAAATGTATTTGATTGTGTGTTAATCGCTCGCGCTTGTGATTCTTATACATGTATCGGATGTATTTATTTGTGCGTATGTGTTCCAAAAAAAACAACAACATTGTGGCAGATACGGTAGACAGCCAGTGAGCTATCATCTCCACCATTAAGAAAATAGCAATTGATAATCAAAATTTTAAACATCATATAAAGGAGCGGTCAACGCAAAGTCCCTCTCGCAGGAGTTAAGGCGTCACTGGGATAACAGCTTGTTTCTGTTTCAGTTTCACAAGGAGACGTCACTGCGTTCGGACGAAAATCCATATACGCTACACCACATCTGCTTGGCAGATGCCTGACCAACAGCCTAACCCAACGCGCTTAGTCAGGCCTTGAGTGCATGGATATAATTATATTTGTGTACCTATCAGAGTGGGATTCTTTTCAACAGATTGCTGCCAGAGGACAACACTCTCGTTGCCATGGGTTCTTTTCCAGTGCACCACGTGCGTGCGTGCGTGCTGCACACGGAGGGGTGAGGGTGGGGGTGGGGGTCTCGGTTAATCGTCTCATCAGTTTGATTTTGCAGTCAAACATGGGGATGGGGGGGGGGGGAGGACGAGAGCGGGATTTGTCTGAACCCAGACCGTCACGGACTTTGATAAACCATTCTGCTACCAACCTCCTTCAGCTTGACAATGCAGAAGACGACTTGGGTCTGACAGAACATAATGGAGTGATGGCCTAGAGGTAAACACGTCCGCCTAGGAAGCGAGAGAATCTGAGCGCAGCTGGTTCCAGTCACGGCTCAGCCGCCGATATTTTCTCCCCCTCCACTAGACCTTGCGTGGTGGTCTGGACGCTAGTCATTCGGATGAGACGATAAACCGAGGTCCCGTGGCGCAGCATGCACTTAGCGCACGTAAAATAACCCACGGCAACAAAAGGGTTGTTCCCAGCAAAATTCGGTAGAAAAATCCACATCGATAGGAAAAACAAATTAAAAAAACTGCACGCAGGAAAAAATGCAAAAAACAAAAAAAAATGGCTGGTGCTGTAGTGTAGCGACGCGCTCTCCCTAGGGAGAGCAGCCCGAATTTCACACAGAGAAATCTGTTGTGATGAAAAGAAATACAAACAATGTGATTCAAAAAAAAAGGGGGGAGGCGGAGTCTGGTTCTCTCTCTATATATATAAGATTTTTTTTTGATTTTTTTTTTGATTTTTTACATTCACTTGAAACCAGGAAGTGCCCAACCCCATCTCTGGCAGTCTGGGGGATAAAATGGAATGAAGCTGGCCCGCCTGTCATGTTCCAGGACAGAATCCGTCTGAGTATGATGGCATCGGAGCAGGGTTTCGGGAGAAATACTGTTACGATCTGCACCCCCCCCCCCCTCTCTCTCTCTCTCCCCTGTGTGTGTGTGTGTGTGTTTGTCTGTCTGTCTGTCTGTCTCTGGCCTTGTCTCTGTCTTTCTGTCTGTCTTTCTCTCTGTCTGTCTGTCTCTCTCTCTCTCTCTCTGGCTCTCTCTCTTCTCTCTCTGTCTCTCTCTTCTCTCTCTGTCTCTGTGACTGTCTCACTCTCTTCTCTCTCTCTGGCCTTGTCTCTGTCTTTCTCTGTCTGTGACTGTCTGTCTTTCTGTCTGTCTGTCTGTCTCTCTCTCTCTCTCTCTCTCTCTCTCTTTCTCTCCCCCCCCCCCCCCCCCCCGCCCCTAACATCTCTCCCACCCCTCTCCCTCTTCTCCCCCCCACACACAAGCGCACAAACGAACAGAATCAGTTATTGTACCTCTTTTAAAGAAAGGAGATGTCAACAATCCAAATAACTATAGAGGCATTTGTCTTAGTGATATAAGTAGCAAAATGTTTAGTACAATATTAAATAATAGAATACAAGAATGGGTACAAGAAAATAACATTACCGGAGACCACCAAGCCGGCTTTAAGAAAGGATATTCAACAACAGATCATATGTTTGCTCTTTTGGCACTGGTGCAAAAGCAATTTTCTAATAATCGTAAGCTTTATGTAGCCTTCATTGATTTCGAGAAAGCCTTCGACTCCATAAACAGACATCTGCTATGGCCAATATTGTTGAAAAATGGTATAATTGTATAAAGTGTATTCGGAGTATTTATGATACCGTAAAATGCAGAGTTAGATGTGGTGCACAGTTGACAGATTATATAGCCTGTACAGCTGGAGTAAAACAAGGTGATGTGTGCAGTCCAGTGTTGTTCTCCCTTTTCATAAATGAACTGGCCATTGATGTTATTAATAACGGAAGACATGGTGCCACTTTTTCTTTTGATGCATTTGAATTATTTATCTTGTTATTAGCAGATGACGTTGTACTTTTGTCAGAAACTATTGTTGGTCTACA
>NC_134903.1:21203018-21233018 GCF_041734735.1 Babylonia areolata
CTGTCTCTCTGTGTCTGTGTCTCTGTCTCTATTTCCGTGTCTCTCTCTCTCTCTCTCTCTCTCTCTCTCTCTCTCTCTCTCTTCTCTCTCTCTCTCTCTCTCTCTCTTCCTCTCTCCTTCTCTCTATCTCTCTCTCTCTCTCTCTCTCTCTCTCTCTCTCTCTCTCTCTCTCTCGCTGTCACTCTCTCTCTCTCTCTCTGTCTCTCTCTCTCTCTCTCTCTCTCTCGCTGTCACTCTCTCTCACTCTCCTTCCCTCCCTTCCTACCTCTCTATCTCCTTCTATATGCCTCTCTCTCTCCCTCTCTCTTTCTCTCTCCCTATTTCCTCTATCCTCCCTCCCCCCCCCCCCCCTCTGTCTCTCTCGCTCTCCCTCCCTCCCTTCCTACCTCTCTCTCTCCTTCTGTATTCCCTCTGTCTCTCTCTCCTCTATCCTCCCTTCCCACTCTCTCTCTCTCTCTCTCGCTCTCCCTCCCTCCCTTCCTACCTATCTCCTATATTCTCCCCCTCACTCTCTTTCTCTCCCACTCTTTCTCCCTGCCCCCCCCCCCCCCCCCCCCCCCCGTCTTCCTCCCTCCCTCCGTCCTTCCTCCCTTCCTCCCTCCCCCCCCCCCCCCCAGCACCCCTCCTTTCCCTTGCCTTCTTCGAACCGACCCTCATTCCCATAACGTCGTTCTCTCTATGAAATCATCTTTCAAGTGATATTTCAAGACGCGGTGGAACTGTCCGGCTAAATCGATTGATGCGATTCAAGCTTGTCAGTAAATCATATAGCAGTCTGTCAATTGAAGTCCTTTTTCAAACAGACAAAAATCCTGTGCTAGTGGTAATGGTAGCGGTCATCGCTTTTGGTTTGATGTGTTTTCTTGTGATTATAGGTGGTGGTGGTGGTGGTTGCGAGAATTTTTGTTTGTTTCTTTTCTTTCTTTTTTTTAAGTTTCATTTTATTTATCTCTATCATGTTCTTCTAGTTTAGGGTTTGGTTTTGTATTCTGTGGCAAAAATAATAAATGAGAGAGAGACAAAAAATAAACAACAAAAACACATGTGTGGAACTTTCATAGAAATGAAATTTTTTTGGGGGGGGTTCCCCAGGGTGCACATTTTTTTTTAGGCGGGGACAAAAACGACTTGCCAGAGGGTTTGTTTTTTGTTTGTTTGTTTGTTTTTTGCTTGTTTGTTTTAGGAACACAAAATGCTTTATTATCTCTCCTCTCTCGGGAAATTCATTTGTGATGTAAAACACATCAAATAATGTACGAACATCACTGGTCATTCAATATGCAAAAATAAAGAACTCAAAACTGTGAAACTGATATGTGCCCCATGAGTTTTTAACGCCAGTGAGACCGAAAGATGGATTTGTGTGTTTTTCGAGCGGTTCTAAAAGTTTTCAGTTTCAGCTGACGAAATCGATAGCGTTCGCCTGAAGGGAAAAAAAAGAATTTTTAATAAAAAATATATATAAATTTTTTTTAAAAATAGAAAGCTATCTGTTAAGAAATCGAGTCATGTTTGGGGAAGTGACATTTCTGTCTTACTGTCCGTTTCTCTCTCTGTTTCTTCTTCTTCTTCTTCTTGTTCTTCTTGTACTTCTTCTTCTTCTTCTTCTTCTTCTTCTATTCTCCTCCCCCTCCTCCTCATCATCATCATCCTTCTCCTTCATTATCATCATCATTTCTTCTTCTTCTTCTTCTTCTCTCTCTCTCTCTCTCTCTCTCTCTCTCTCTCTCTCTCTCTCACTCCCCCCCTCCCCCTTCCTCCCCTATCTCTCTTTTCCTCGTCGAAGAATGATGTGAACTGTTTCCTCTGCAAACACGCGCGGCTCTGTGCGACAGCCTTTCAGTCAGAACCTTACTTGCAGAACCACCCGCGAGAGAGAGGGGCAGAGAGACAGAGACAGACAGACAGACAGGAACATAGAGACAGAGAGAGAGACAGACAGACTCAGACAGATAGACAGACTTAGAGACACACACAGACAGACAGACAGACAGACAGAGAGAGACAGATAATGATAGAGAGACAGACAGACAGAGAGACAGAAACATAGAGACAGAGAGAGAGACTTATAGACGCACAGAGAGAGCTACACACACACACACACACACACACACACACACACACACACACACACACACACACACACTATATATATATATATATATATATATATATATATATATATATATATATACAGAGAGAGGGGGAGACAGAGAGAGACACAGAGAGAGAGAGACCCACTGCAAGTTCCAAGACGCCCTTTGCACGGCAAAAGGAAGTATTGATTTATTGCGCTTTAACTTTCTCCCACCCCACCCACCTTTCCACCCACCACACACTCTTTCAGAGGAAGGTGGGGGTGGTCGTGGGGGTTGGGGAGGGGTGGCGGGGGAGGGAAGGAGTGGGAGGTGGAGGGGAGGGGAGGGGGGGCAGCGCGGCAAGGGCCAAGACAGTGGTGGTGGTAGTGAGGCGGGAGGGAGGGGGTTAACAGCTACCACTACTACTACAACTACTGCTACTACTACTACTACTACTAAGATACCGTAGAGTGAAATGAGATTCTGTGGAGATAGGGTCGCCATTAGCAACCAGACCAACATCCAACACCCGCTGACCTGAATTCTACTGGTTCTTCTTTCGTTTCCAGGCACTTTTGGAAACTGGTAAACAGAGTAAAACAGGAAGAAACATTTTTGAAAAAAGAAAAAGAAAAAGGAAACTGTATTAGCGATTTGCAAATCTAAAATAATAATAATAATTAAAAAGTAAATAATAATGATAATAATAATAATAATGTTGATGATGATAAGAAGAAGAAGAAGAAAGGTTAAAAGGGAAAAACAGATGTTTCCAGAAGTCACATGTTCGTTACAGTACGCATCATTTGTTTTACATCATTTTAGTGTTTAATTTTTTTTAAATTATAAAATAACAGGAGAAAAATTGATATTGCCTGGGTACTACATTTTCTAACGGTTTTGTTTCAAACGATAACATTTAAGATTGTGGTTTTATTTCTTCCTTTTTTTTTCACCTCACAGAGAGAGACAAGATAGAGAAAACGAGAGAGAATAGAGACAGACAGACAGGCAGGCAGACAGACAGAAAGTGAGAAAGAGATCGAGAGAGAGAGGGAGAGAGAGAGAGAGGGAGAGAGAGAAAGAAAGAGAGAGAGAGAGGGATAGAGAGATCTAGATAGACAGTGGGACAGAGGGAGGGAGAGAGAAAGAGAGAGAGGGGGTGGGGGGAGAGAGATTCGAAATCTTTATTACTCAAGAATAAAGATTTTAGGCATTGCCTATTCTTCCAATCTGTCCTTGTGACAATAATAACGATAACGACACAACAATACTAAATTTTGTAAATACTACTACTATTACTAGAGAGAGAGAGAGAGAGAGAGAGATTATGTGGGAGAATGCGGCGAATTAGAGAGAGACAGACATAGACGGAAAGACAGAGAGAAAGAGAAGGAGAGAGAGAGAGAGAGATTATGTGGGAGAATGCGGGGAATGAGAGAGAGACAGAGATAGACAGAAAGATAGAGAGAAAGTGAGAAAGAGATTGAGAGAGAAAGGGAGAGAGAGAGAGAGAGAGAAAGAAGAAGAAGAAGGAAATACAGTGATCTAACCTCAAGGTAACTATTTCAGTAACTATTGAGAGAAAGAGAGAGAGAGATTGTGCGGGAGAATGCAGAGAATTAGAGAGAGAGACAGAGACAGACAGAAAAAGAAGAGAGACAGCGAGAGAGGCGACAGAGAAAACAAGAAAAGGGAAACAGAGAGTCGGAAAGCGAAGCGGTGCCTGGCATTGAGCACATTCTGTTGATGTTTTCCTTTAATTATAAGCGTTCCCCCCTTGGCCCACCTCACCACCCTCCACACCCCCCACCCCTCCTCCTTGAGAAAATGTGTACTGAGGGAAATTCGTCTCTCCCCTCTTGAGGAGACAAGAGAGATATATAGGAAAACGTCTTTTCTTTTTTTTCTTTTCTTTTCTTTATTTATTTTTTCTTTTCTTTTCTTTTTTTTTTTCTTTCTTTTTTTCCTCGTGGAAATCGATACCATTGCCAACATCTCTATCTCTTGTCATCCACATATCATCCATTCCTCTGTCTCTGTCCGTCTGTGTGTGTGTGTGTGTGTGTGTGTGTGTGTGTGTGTGTGTGTGTGAGTGTATGTATGTGTATGCGCGCCTGTGTGTCTGTGTGAACACGCGAGCATGGATTTTGCGTGCGTCCGTTATATAAGAAGTCGACAAATATATGATATTCAGTTGTTGACAGCTTCTAAAGGAAAGAAGTTGGGGGCGGGGGGGAGGGGTGTGTGTATTTTTTTCACTTAATATCCTGTCCATTCATGTGTATTCGTTGTGTTCAAATGTCTGTCTGAGGTAAGCTTGGTGGGATTGTTGTTGTTGTTGTTGTTGTTTTTAATCATTTTTTCTAATATGTTAGTCAGCTATCCGTTACTTCATTCCTTTGGTTTTTGTTTGTTACTTATTATTCACAGTTGTCTTATTATTCACATTTGTCTTATTATTCACATGTGTGTCTGCATGTTTTGCATTTATTCGCTTATTTGCTTATTTATCATCATTATTGTCTTTTTATTTTATTTTTATTTAATATTATATTATTATCATTATCATCATCATCATCATCTTCTTCTTCTTCTTCTTCTTCTTCTTCTTCTTCTTCTTCTTCTTCTTCTTCTTCTTCTTCTTCTTCTTCTTCTTCTTCTTCATTTTTTTTTCTCTCAAGGCCTGACTAAGCGCGTTGGGTTACGCTGCTGGTCAGGCATCTGCTTGGCAGATGTGGTGTAGCGTATATGGATTTGTCGGAACGCAGTGGCGCCTCCTTGAGCTACTGATACTGATATTCACATTTTCCATTTATTTCGTCATTGGTGCGTCTGCTTGATCTGTTCGTCGCGTTGGATGGTTACATAAACATCACAGTTATTCGCTTGAAAAAAAAAATGAAAAAAAGGTCCTG
The DNA here is from genome assembly GCF_041734735.1 of Babylonia areolata. Classification (NCBI taxonomy): domain Eukaryota; kingdom Metazoa; phylum Mollusca; class Gastropoda; order Neogastropoda; family Buccinidae; genus Babylonia; species Babylonia areolata. The sequence goes on from NC_134903.1 coordinate 21,208,015, forward strand.
TAATTTCTCCAGTTTTCAAAAATCTGAGGAAGAAGGAGAAAAAAAATAAAAATATAGTAAAAGTATTAGAACAAATAAAATAATGAAAAACTCTCTTTTGTAAGTGTGTGTGTGGTTGTTGTTGTTGTTCTTCTTCTTCTTTTTCTTTTGGGGGGTGGGGTGGTCGTTTGTTTGTTTGTTTTGTGTTTTTTGTTTTTCTTTTTAGAAGAGGACAGAAAACAAGACAACAGTGCGAAAATATGACAAAAATTAATAAGTAGGGAGGAAAAAATGATAAAGAAAAAAATGACAAAAGAAAAAAAAAACAAGATCGTGATCGTGAAAACAAAAACAGCCAAATTAAATGAATGAAAACTATATTAATGGTAAGTAGACTAACATCCCCCCCCCAACCCCTCACCTCCCCCCCCCCCAGCCCCCCTCCCCCCAACCCCCACCCCCAACCTTCAACAACAAAAAACAATTTAAAAAAGGGGGGAGAAACAACTAAGATGGCTACAACGCCAACTCTTACAATCATCCTAGGAAAAGGAAAAGAAGAAAAGAAAAAAAAAAAAGATAAGAGACAACTTCTTCTTCCCGACTTGCCCTTCGCACGCAGTGCGCAGTTATCGTTCCTAAAACGATTTTGATTGGTCCTCCTGGGTTCACTTCAGACGGCTTGTGCGCGTGCGCAAAATGTCAGCCGGTCAGTGCGTCAGCAATGACCCGGGTGGGAAAAAATCTCCCAAGGGAAAAAAAATAGTCTCCTTCGCTCAGAAAATGGTCGTTTCATTACTCTCCTCTCATATCGCTCACGTGGTATAAAAAATAGAAACAGGAGGGTTTTCTTTTTCGTTTTTTTAATGTAGTGTGGACGGACCGGTTAGAGAATGAGATGATGTGGAGAAAGTGCGCGCGTGCGTACGTGTGTGTGTGTGTGAGGGGGGGGGGGGGGGGGGTAGAGGTTGTGGGAAGGGGTGTGTAAGTCTAGAAGTGGACGGTAGAGACAGACGATTTCTTTTTAAGTTAAAGGTCGTGTCGTCAGTGGATTATGGGTTAGTGTTTGGTGGTGGTGGTGGAAAGATGGTGATAGTGATGCTGTTGTTGCTTGTAGTCATGGTCTGCTCCGCATTTCTCTGCTTTTTCTTTCTCACCTTGTGTTATTTCTCTTCTTGGTGTTCATGTTTTTTGTTCTTGGTTTTATTTCTGTTCTCCTTCTGCGTCGTTCCTTTTTCTCCTCCTCCCCCTCCTCCCCCTTCTTCTTCTTCTTCTCACCTCAGCTATTGCTCGATTATTTGGGGTAAATGTCCTTCTGCTACATTAAAGCCACTTTGCTCTTTACAAAAACGTGCCATTAAGATGATTAACCATGTAAATACCACTGGCGGATCTGTGCACAATATGTACAAAGAACTTCAAATATTACCTGTTCATCTACTTATTAAATATAACACATTGATTCTTATGCATAAAATTGTTCATAACGCATGCCCACAATATTTAAAATCATTATTCTGTTTCCAGTTCAAACGTATATCAGACAGAGCTATTGTCCCAAAGCCTAAAATTGATCTATTTAAGATGAACCTCTCATTTAATGGAGGCATAGAATGGAACATGCTTCCAAAGACATGTCATCAAATTCCAGCCATATCTCTCTTTAAATCTATCATAAGAATATTTCTATTCGATACATTTGATTAATCTACTCGCAGTCTTTTGCAAATGCTTGCTTGTACTCAGTCCACTAGTTGCCATGCCGTGATGAATGAAAAATTGAATGTATATGTGTGAACAGTAAGTGCTTGTGTGTGTTTGTGTTTTTGAGTGTGTGGGCGTGAATGTGTACTATGTCGTTTGCTTGTTTTATCATTTTGTGTGTGTGTGTGTGTGTGTGTGTGTGTGTGTGTGTGTGTGTGTGTGTGTGTGTGTGTGTGTGTAAGTACGTACGTACATGTAATGTACCAATTGTTCCAGTTTTCATGGCTTTGTTACCTTTAATAGACTATTCCAGTTACTATTCTTATTCGTCGTTCTTATTGTTTTATTTTATTTCAATTTATTTCTTCATTTTTATATTTTGTATTGTTCTTTATTTTTTATGTTTTGTGTCGTTAAATGGGCAGATTTGTAAAAAGGCCAATACTGTGCCTAATTCTTTACCCATTAAAGAATCAATCAATGAATCAATCATTCTTCTTCTTCTCCTTCTTCTTCTTCTCCCCCTCTTCCTCTTTTTCCTTCTCCTGTTTCTATGTCATGTTTTTGCTCTTCTTCTTCTTCTTCATCTTCATCTTCATCTTCTTCTTCTTCTTCTTCTTCTTCTTCTTCTTCATCATCATCATCATCATCATCATCATCTCCTCCTTCTCCTCCTCCTCCTCCTCCTCCTCCTCCTTCTTCTTCTTCTTCTTGTTCTTCTTCTCATCCTTTTTCTCCTTCTTGTTCTCCTCCTTCTCCTTCTCCTCCTCCTCCTACCCCACCCACATACAAATAAACAAACAACAAGCATCTTTCCTTCCCAGACGATGTCATTCTATTGTTGTTGCTGTTGTTGTTTTCTTTAATGTCTTTCTTCTTCTTCTTCTTCTTCTTCTTCTTCTTCTTCTTCTTCTTCTTCTTCTTCTTCTTTTTCTTCTTCTTCTTCTCCTCCTCCTTCTTCTTCTTCTGCTCCTCCTCCTCCTCCTCCTTCTTCTTCTTCTTTTTCTGCTCCTCCTACTCCTCCTTCTCCTCCTCCTCCTCCTTCATCTTGTACTGCTCTCACATATACAATTTGCCGTCCTCCTGTTCCCTCTGCTTTCTTATTTCTTGCCTCCTCCTTCTCCTTCTCCTCCTCCTCATTCTCCTCCTCCTCATCCTCCTCCTCCGTCTCCTATTATCCTCATATTTTCCGGCAGTTACAACGGTCACTTCTGACAGCACGGGGTCTACCATAGCTGAGTGGATGAGATGGTCTTACAGGGTGAGGTATGTGACGTTAATGCCTGTGTAAGTTGCTTTGGTCCCCACCCCCACCCTCTACGCCCCCCCCCCACCCCCCCACCCCCCCACACACACACCCATAAGATAGGGGGGAGTGAGTCGGGTTGGGGGCGGGAGGGGGGTTGAAGCGGTATGCTTGTGTGTGTGTGTGTGTGTGTGTTTGTCGTGTGTTTGCTGGAAGGGCGTCTGTAAAGAGGACTAGATAGTTAAGCTGACGTCTCTTCCTCCTCCTCCTCCTCCTCCATCTGCTCCTCCTCCTTCTCCTCCTCCTCCTTCTCCTCCATCTTCTTCTCCTCCTCCTTCCCTCCTCCTCCTCCTCCCTCTCTTCCTCCTCCCTCTCCTCCTCCCTCTCCTCCTCATTCCTTTCCTCCTCTTCCTTCTTCTTCTTCTCCTCCACTCCTTCTCCTCCTCCTCCTCCCCTGGCTGACTGCGAGGGTTGGTTGGGGTGGTGGGTGTTGGGAGGGGTGGGCTAAGTGTGGAAGGAGAGAGAGAGAGAGAGAGAGGGAGAGGGAAGAAGAAAGGATAACTCTTTGAGAGGATGTGGGGGATGGGGTGGTGCTGGGTGTGTAGGGTGGGGGGGTGTTTGCTGGGATGGGGGAGGGGGGAGGGTACAACCCAATGTCCGATGTTCTTAATAAGCCATAGGGATCGGGTTTTTTTTATCCTGGGGGGAATTATCACAAGAGGGGAACTGTCTGTCTGCTGGTACTGCTTGTTTCTAACCTTATCTCACCCCCACCCCCCTCCAACCCTCCTCACCCCTCCCCCTCCTCCCCCCCACGACCCCCTCACCTCATCACCCACTTCCTTTCTTTGCTTTTCCTTCTTCTTCTTCTTCGTCTTCTTCTCCTCCTCCTCCTCCTCCTCCTCTTCTGTTTGTTTTTTGGTTTGGTTTGGGGGGGGGGGGGGGGGGGGGGTTCTTATGCGTTAGTCTTTCTTATTCTTTCTCTGCTTCACAATTGTGTGTGTGTGTGTGTGTGTGTGTGTGTGTGTGTGTTGTACGATTTTTATCATTCCGATAGTTCTTGTCTCTTTTGATTGATTGATAGATATGGATACTTACACAGCGCCTATCCTCGGTCGAGACCAAGCTCAAAGCGCTTTACAAACACGGAGTCATTTACACAACAGGCTGCCTACCTGGGTAGAGCCGACTGACGGCTGCCATTGGTCGCTCATCATTCGTTTCCTGTGTCATTCAATTAGATGTCAGGCACGCACACCTGCACACTCAGACAAATATGTAACATTTTGCGTGTATGACCGTTGTTTTTTTTTTATTTACCCCGCCATGTACGCAGCCATACTCCGTTTTCGGGGGTGTGCAGAGACCCTCCGGCCCCAGCTGAGCATGACTGATGATGGATTCATCTTCATGTCCTTCTCGATCCCCCATTCCCCCCTTCTTTTCGTTTTCTCTCTCTCTCTCTCTCTCTCTCTCTCTCTCTCTCTCTCTCTCTCTCTCTCACACACACACACACACATCTATTTCTATCCTTCTCCTCTCATTCACTCTCTCTTTATGTCCTTATCCCTCTCTCTCATTCACTCTCTTTCACTATCCCTCTCTCTCTCTCTCTCTCTTTAGTCATCAGGTTGTCGATACTGATGACATATTTCTCTCCCCCCCCCCTCTCTCTCTCTCTCTTATCCATCTGCCAATCTGTGTGTGTGTGTGTGTGTGTGTGTGTGTGCGTGCGTGCGTGCGTGCGTGCTTGCGTGCGTGTGTGTGTGTGTTCGTTCGTTCTTTAGTTTAGCGTCTTTTCACTATTAGTGATATCAGACAAATAAAAAAAGAAAAGAAAAGAAAAAAAGAAAAAGAAAACAAAGTGGGGAGAAGTCAGGATAATACAGAAAAGGTAGAAAACTACTAAGAAATGCATAACTAACATGAAATTAGCTTTAACAGTAACAATTCAATAATGATAATAAATAAAACCATTAACACAATTAAGAAGTACATTAAAGGAATGTAGAAATCGGGCTATGAACTAATGCCTTTGAAAGTTCCACTAAAAGAACCTCGTTAGAAAGAACTTCCCAGAAATCATCTGCAGAATAGTTATTCTCTATGAAATACTTGGGCAAGAAGATACGTAACTGCTGACAGTGAAACAAACTATGATGCAAGCCGAAGTGCTTACCACAGATGCATATAACATTTTTACTATATTTTGTCTTCAGCGCGTCAAGTTTTATACGGAAGAAAGTAGAGGTTATTAATCTTGTATTACAAGCTGATGAATTCGGTATTTTTTCTGTAATAATATGCTCGGGGAATAATGTCCCTTTCTGTTTTGAAAACTTTGCCTTCCATCGTTTATGAAATCGATCTCGTGCTGTTTTTTTTTTCTAACATAGTGTATGCCTCTTTCACGAAAAGTCGGACATGAATTTTTGTCGATTTTTCTGAATCTTTTGCTCCTCTTTTAGCTGCTTTATCAGCAGTTTCATTGCCATAAATGCCCACGTGAGAAGGCACCCAACAAAAACTGACATCAGTTCCCTTAATCCTCAATGTACCAAATGGTTTGCCTCAATAACTAAGTCGGGTCTTATTTCAAGGCGAAATGATTCTGGACCATTAAGTACTGATTTGGAATCAACAAAGAATGCTGTTTTCAAGAAAACTATTTAATGGCTCACCAAGTAGTGTGTGTGTGTGTGTGTGTGTGTGTGTGTGTGTGTGTGTGTGTGTGTGTGTGTGTGTGTGTGTGTGTTCTCTATCATATTCCTTCTGCAGGACTTCTTTCTGTTTTGTTTTTTATTCTCTCTTTCTCCCCTTTCCATTAAATTATATGTGTTATTGTAACTGATGTAGATTAGCTCTCTCTCTCTCTCTCTCTCTGTGTGTGTGTGTGTGTGTGTGTGTGTGTGTGTGTTGAGATGCAAGCACATTTCAAAAGATTCTTTTTTTCTGTTTGTTTCTCTATCAAATAAAAAAAAAAGCGCTGTTTGTGTTGTTGTTTTTTTGTGTGTGTGTCCGTGGTCTTTCTTCCCACTCCCCCCCTCGCCCCCCCTCTCTCCCTCACTCTCTCTCTCTCTCTCTCTCTCTCTCTCTCTCGGAGAAGTGGGGTGGGGGGTGGTTGGGGTGTATGTTTTAGTTACAAACAGCCACTCTTTTCTTCTGGAAATGCTCAACTTCTTTCTCCCTCTTCTTCTGCTCTCTACATTTGTCTCCTTGTCCTTGTTTGCTTACACCCCCCCCCCCCCCACCCTCCTCCCCTCTCTCTCTTCTCGCACCACTCTCACGTTCTCTCTTCCCCATCTCTCTCTGTCTCTCTTTATGTCTCTGTCTCTCTGTCTGTCTCTCTGTCTCTGTCTCTCTCTGTCGCTCTCTGTCTGATTAAGTACTGAAAAAGAATCTGACTCAATTCAAAAAGGAGAAGAAAGGATAGTGTGGTCTGAGGAAAATGTGCATGTATATAAGGATGAGTTGGACAGTTGTCAGTTTAAGGAGTGTTTACAGAATGCTTATAACATGTTAAATGTTGATGTTAATGCCTGTGTCAAATTGTTTTCATGTGCATTGTATGGAGCAGCTGCATGTATGATTCGAACAGTTGGTAGAGGACAGAAGAAATGTAATGATTGGTTTGATGATGAGTGTAAGAGGAAGAAAAGACTGGTCAGAGGCCTTCTTAAAAGTTTCCAGAGATGTAAAACTGAAGAGAATAAAAGAGTACGTAAAGAAACATTTGTAAAGGAAAGGAAGGAATATGTTTATTTGAAGAGAAGAAAGAAACGTGAATTTGAGGAGCTAAGGTTACAGAAATTAAAATTATCAATCAAAGATTCAAATCTGTTTTGGGCAACAGTAAGATCTGTAAATAGAAAGGCATTTGTTTATAATAATATTAGTGCTCAGCAATGGTATGACCATTTTTCTAGTGTATTTGTAGGTAATGCTAATACTGAAACAGAAGATGAGGTAGTAGAGGAGGTTGGTGATTTTGAAGAACCTTGTTTTAATGACCCAATTAGCAGGCAAGAAGTAATTGATAGCATAAACAATTTAAAACCAGGTAAAAGTGCAGGCCCAGATAAAATATTGAGTGAAATGTTAAAGCAGGCAAATACAGATATTGTTGATTTTCTGGTGCTTTTATTTAACAGATGTTTCAATGATGGAATCTTTCCAACAGATTGGGCAAAATCGATTATCATACCTATTCACAAAAAGGGAGACCCAAATATTCCAGATAATTACCGTGGAGTTGCACTTACAAGTATCATTAGTAAAGTTTACACTTACATTTTAAATAGAAGATTAACTAAATGGGCTGAACGAGAAGAAAAGATTATTGAAGAGCAAGCTGGATTTCGATCAGGTTACAGCACCATTGACCACATTTTCACATTGTATGCAATTGTACAAACACATTTATTAAAAAATAGAAAATTGTATGTTGCTTTTGTAGATTTTCAGAAGGCCTTCGACTCTGTGAATCGAAATAGTTTATGGAATGTGTTACGTAAAACTGGTGTTGATGGTAAGCTTTATATGGCACTGCGTGGTGTATATGATGCAGTTTTAGCGTGTGTACGTGAGAAGGGTGTATATTCAGATGTATTTGATTGCCCACGTGGCGTAAAACAAGGATGTCTGTTGAGCCCTATGATGTTTTCGTTCTTTATTAATGAACTGGCAGGAGAGATAACGAAAAAAGGAAGACATGGGATTCAAATGATCCCTGGGGCTGTTGAACTGTTTCTCATGTTATTTGCAGATGATGTAATTCTTTTGTCTGACACGGCCATAGGACTTCAAAATCAGCTGAACATATTAAAGCAAGAAGCAGATAGATTATTTTTAAAAGTTAATCTTGAGAAAACAAATGTAGTTGTGTTTAGAAAAGGTGGTTACTTATCTAGATATGAAAAATGGCACTATGGAACTGATGAAGTGAAGGTAACTAATGCTTATAAGTATCTTGGTATGATTTTTACAACTAAGCTGAGTTTGACAAGGACAGTAGCAGAAATTTGTAGAAAGGGGAAGAAGGGGGTTATAGAAATCTTAAGGTGTTTACGTAAGTTAGGCTCGATAGATTCATATATATTTTGGAAACTTTTTGATACTCAAATAGAACCAATGATAACATACAGTGCCGAAATTTGGGGACTTTCTGATAACAAAGATTTAGAAAAAGTACATACATTAGCTATTAAACGTTTTTTAAATGTGCCATTACATGCTTCAAATACTGTATTATATGGAGAAAGTGGTAGATACCCATTATACATTAAATCATGTGTGAAATGTATAAAATATTGGTTAAAATTAATAAGGCTACCCACATCGAGATTATGTAAGCAGGCGTATGAAATGTTAGTAAATGAACATGAGAGAGGGAAGGAAAACTGGGTATATTTTGTAAAGAAGACATTAACTGTAAATGGATTTGGGATTGTGTGGATGTGTCAGGGAGTTGGATGTGTAGAAGGATTTGTTTCAGAATTCAAAGATAGGCTAATTGCTTCATATAAACAGAATTGGCACGGTAAAATGGAAAGCACTGAGAAATATAGATGGTTTTATAGTTTTAAAAGTATATTTCAAATAGAAAAATATATTACAGTTGTGACAAACAAGTGGCACCGAACAAGTCTCGCCAGATTTAGAACGAGAACGATTGGTTTGAATGCTTATGAAAAGTGGTTTCAGACTGAGCCCTCGTTACTCTCCCCTTGTCCGATGTGCGGGCATTCAAGGGAGGATGAGTTACATTTTTTGTTTAGTTGTAAAGCTTATGACGATATTCGAGAAAAATGTGTTGTATTTAAAACAAATTCAGCAAAGTATGAAGATATTTTTGGAGTGCTTAATTTAAATCAGGAAACTTCACTACAGTCACTTGCAAAATATATTGCAGAAGCGAATAACATGCGACGAAAAAAAACTCAACAATAATAAAATAGTATCAGGTGTTGCTCATTGTGAAAAGTGAAATCTGTGTTGTCACTCTCATATGGAAAATATTATGTTATACATTTATATATGTTTTTGTTTTTATTTCTCACTACATGCCATTACTTTGAATGGATGGTCGAACTGCACTTTGTTGCACAGATTGATTGATTTCGTTTTGGTTTTGGTTTTCATCAATATTATTACTATTGATGCATGTTGTTATTTGTATTATGAACCCCCATGTCATTAGGGCTGTAAAGCTATTGACATTAAAGTGTTCAGTGTTCAGTGTTCAGTGTTCTCTGTCTCTCTCCTTCCCTCCCTTTCCCTTTCCCTCTCTTTAGTCATCAGGTTGTCGATACTGATGACATATTTCTCTTCCCCTCCCCCCCCCTCTCTTTCTCTCTTTCTCTTATCCATCTGTCAATCTGTGTGTGTGTGTGTGTGCGTGCATGCGTGTGTGTGTGTGTGTTCTTTATCATATTCCTTCTGCGGGACTTCTTTCTGTTTTGTTTTTTATTCTCTCTTTCTCCCCTTTCCATTATATATATATATATATATATATATAGATATATATGTTTATATACACATGTGTTATTGTAACTGATGTAGATTAGCAAGGACAGACTGGAAAAATGGGTCATGCCTAATATCTTAATCCTTGAATAAAAAAGAAAAGTTTTGAGTTCTGAGCTCTCTCTCTCTCTCTCTCTCTCTCTCTCTCTCTCTCTCTCTCTCCTTCCTCTTCACCAGAATGTAGAGCAGTAAGAAAGTAGGTCAAGTAAGGTGATGGGGGGAGAGGAGAGAGAAGAGGGGGAAGGTAGGGGGAGGGGGGGATGGAAGGGAGTTGTGTCTGAGATGCTGGTTTGTGTTGCAGACTAGGAAGTGTTTCTGTCCTGTTCCATCCTGTCCTGACACAATAGGCTTTGGTTCCTGATTTCCTCTGGATCCAGAATGGGGTGGTGGTGGATGTGGGGGATTGGGGAGGAGGGGGGTTTGCGGCTGTCTGTCTTGACAGTTTTGATACTGTGTTGTTGTGGTGGTGGTGTCGCGCGCGGGCGTGTGTGTGTGTGTGTGTGTGTGTGTGTGTCACTCGCTCTCTCCATGCTTTTATCTCCTTATATTTCTCAATCAGTGCTCTCTCTCTCTCGCTCTCCTCTCCCCCCCCTCTCTCTCTCTCTCTCTCTCCCTCTCACCCTCTCACTCTCTCTCTCTCCTCTCTCTCTCTCTCTCTCTCTCGTTCCCCTCTATATCATATCCTCTTTGTGGCTGCCTGTCTCTTTTCATATTCCCTCTTTCTCTCCCCCCCCCCCACCCCCCATCCCGCCTCCTTTCTTCTCTTCCTTCCCTTCAGAAGTCAGTCAATCACAATCGCAGTGTCTGAGAAAGAAGTCCGCGTTGATGCTCCGGAATTATATCTTGACAAAGTGACTACCTCCCCCCAACTCTCTCTCTCTCTCTAAGTAACTCACTCTCTCTGTTTCTCAGTATCTCTCTCTCTCTCTCTCTCTCTCTCTCTCTCTCTCTCTCTCTCTCTCTCTCTCTCTCAGTAACTCTCTGTTTCTCTCTCTCCGTGTGTGTGTGTGTGTGTGTGTGTGTGTGTGTGTGTCAGTAACTCTCTCTCTCTCTCTCTCTCTGTTTTTTTAGGGGCGGGGATGGGAAGTGGTTGAGGAATAATGGGGATGGAGAGATATAGATATATTGATGGACGTCTCAGACAGCGATTTTTGGTCGTCATTAATTTTTCTTCTGGTGGGCATGAATGGAAGATAATAATAAGCTGCCTCATGATATGATCATCATCTTCTTCTTCTTCGCTTTGGTCGTTCAAGAACTTAAAAGCGCTTCGGAGTCTATGATAGGATATTGTATGAATAGATGCCATTGTAAGATGGTGTATGTATAAATGGCATTGCAATATAATGTATGTATAAATGGCATTGTAAGATTAATTGTGCTACTGTCGTTTCAACAGTCCTTTAAGATATGTAATTATTGGAGTGAGCGTTTTGTTCTGGCATATATATTTGTGTGTGTGTGTGTGCATGTGTGTGTGCATTATAATACATGCAATGTTAACGTTGGTGTCGTTCAACATGTTTACAATAATGGTTAATTACAACATTATAATTGAATAATTCATATGCAATACTTTTTTTTATTGAAATGTTTTATGATATGTGTATTGCTTTTTTTTTATAATTAAGTCATGTTTAATGTTTTAGTGTTGAGTATTTGAATACGTTTGTTTTGCTACACCTGATGTGACTTCTCTTAATGAGATAAAGTGATTCTTTTCTTATCCTGCCTAGTTCTCCCCTACCCCACCCCACCCCACGCCCACCCCACTCCACCCCACTCCCCACCCCACCCTACCCCTTCCTTTCACTCATCCATTTCTCTAGTCTTCTCCTCCTTTTATCAGAAATTGTTCAACATCACTATCGTTATTAGAAAAAAACAAAAACTCTCTCTCTCTCTCCCCTAGTAGCTCTTTCTCTCTCAGTAACTCTCTCTAAGTATCTCTCTCTCTCTCTCTCTCTCTCTCTCTCTCTCTCTCTCTCTCTCTCTCTCTCTCTCTCTCTCTCTGTGAGTAACTCTCGCAATTACTCTCTCTCTCTCTTTCTCTCTCTGTCTCTCTCTCTGTCTCTCAGTAACTCTCCCTGAGTAACTCTCTCGCAGTAACTCTGTCTCTCTCTGTCTCTCTGTCTCTGTCTGTCTCTCTCTCTCTCTCTCGATAATGAATTACATTGCCCTCAGTGCAGAAGTGGGGTTGAAGATGAGGTACACTTCATTTTATGATGTCCTGCTTCTAGTAAATTAAGAGAACAGTATATATCCGCGAAAACATCATAAGTTTCTCCACATCAGTTCCGGTTAGTTTGTGGGTGGCATCTGATAAAGAAAGCATTGTAAAGAATAATTTGTCAATTTACATATATACAAAATTTAAGTTAAGATCAATTACGATATCATATTTGGTTTCATATACTGTACCATGTCAAACTGATGCAAACTAGACCTATCGGTTTGCTCTGCTTGGCCAAATTTCGCGCGGCTAACAATGAAAAGACACCCCGTCTTGCCCGGTCCGCTCTTAGCCAATCAAACGCCTCTAAAAGCTACAAGCGTTGAATGTTTGAGGACGTTGTATACTGCACCGTGAGAGGTGGACAAAAAGAATCTTGGTAAAAGTCGACTTACATGGGATAAAAGAGGCGACGTATCGAGCCACAGGCTCTTCTTCAGGGAAATGAGATGAGTCCGTGAACCCCTCATGAGGGGCAATGGCCTATATGAAAAAAAAATCATCCGAATCCGAATCCGAAACCTCCTTTTCTTGCCTGCTCCCGTCCCCCCTTCCTTTCCTTATTGTCTTCTTCTGCTCTCCATTCATCCACGTCCGTCTCCACATCTTTCTTTTTAAAACACCTTCAATGCCAAAGGAAATGACAGCAGGAAGTGGTGTTTCAAGTCATGAAACAATATCAAAAAACAAAACAAAAAAACACCTAAAACTGAGAAAACTGTCTGGAGACACACCACTCTAGATAAACTGTGTGAATTTTCAGCCTTCCAGAGTTATTTCCCTTTCTTGTGGTGATGTCATCAGTGACGTTACTATGCACGTACGTGATACGTTCTGTGGCACTGAAAGGGTTTGTTGTTTTTCTTTAATTCCCGTCGTCTCTCATTCGTGTCTTCTCTTTTCCTCCTTCCTTCTGGTGACGCAATTGTCAAGAAGGTTATCTGACATCAGCAAAGCGAGACATGCCTTCAACACCTTGCGGCCAATTTGGAACTCCACATCTCTTTCCTCTCACAACAAACTGGGTATCTCCAACACCAACGTTAAAGCAGTACGGCTCTGAAACATGGCGAACAACCAAGACGAACACCAACAAATTACAAGCCTTCGTCAATAGATGCCTACCCCACATTCTGAAGGTGAGATGGCCAGAGACCATATCAAACGCCTGACTCTGGAACAGAACAAACCAGGTGCCCATCAGTGAGATCAGGAGAAAATGGGGCTGGATAGGCCATACCCTGTGAAAGCCTCCAGACGACACCACAAGACAGGCACTTGAATGGAACCCCTCAAGGAAAGAGGTGAGTGGACAGACCAAAGCAGACCTGGAGAAGAAGCATGGAGGATGAGATGAAGGCAGCTGGATGGACATGGACCCAGCTGAAGAGGACAGCCCCAAAACCGAGTCCACTGGAGGAGTGCTGCAGCAGCCCTATGCTCCACAAGTAGTCAAGCGGCATAAGTCAATAAGTCATCTGACAATACAGTCTGGGTTCGATTCCTGCTGTTGCCCTTTCTCCCTAGCTTGACTGGGGAACTGTTTAAATTCTTACGGTTTTGCATTTGTATAGGATAACCAGGGGGTGGAAGATATTGCAGGTTTCTTAAAGTGTTTCAGACAATGTGTTATTGATTGCAGGTGGCAAGATTGGCATGATCATATACAAACTAGTGATAGATTTGCACTGTTTAGACTTTTTTTTAAAACATCGCATGTGATTGAGCCATACGTTGAGTTGGGACTGAACAGATGTATAAAATGTGCACTGACAAAATTTATATTTGGTATTTCTAATATTGCTTCTCATAGTTTCAGGTATAGCATTCTAAATGAACCTATGTATACATGCTGTTTATGCAGTCTGGGTAAAGAAGACGAATTATATTTTTTGTTATGTTGCCCTGCTTTGTATGACCTTAGACAAAAACTTATTCAACGGAAATATTATAGAGATCCGTCCAATTTTATGTTCAATTTACTCATGTCTTCAAGACAGGAATGCACTCTGTATAACTTAGCCATATATATATACATGAAGCATTGAAGAGATTACGTTCAGTTATCTCGTGAATGTTGCTGAATATTTGTGTTAACTATTTTTGGTAGATCTGAATTTATTTACTGTGTCATGTCATTTTCTAATCATCATTTATTAATGAACCCCCCTTCAGTAAGGGGCTCTGGCCTTATCTGAATAAAACGTTCCTTCGTTCGTTCGTTGACTGGGGAAAAAAAATCAAATTGAACGTCTGATCATTCGGATGAGACGATAAACCGAGGCCCCGTGTGTAGCACACACCTGGTGCACTGGACAAAAAAACAAAAAAAGAACCCGTGGCAACATAAGTGTGGTCCAGTGGCAGAATTCTGTAGAAGAAATCCACTCTGATAGGTGTACAGATAAATAAGCATGACCTCAAGGCCTGACTAGGCGCGTTGGGTCATTGCTGCTGGCCAGACATCTGTCCAGCAGGTGTGGTGTAGCGTATATGGATTTGTCCGAACGCTAGCGACACCCACCTTGCGAAAACTTGAAACTGGAACTGTATCATTTTCTTCTTCCTTATTTTCTCTGCTTCTCCATTTCTCCACACACACACACATCCCTCCCCCCCCCCCCCCCCCCCCCCCCCCCCCCCCCCCCACACACACACACCCTGCGTCACTTCTTCCTGGATTCCCTCCCTTTTCCTCTAACTCACCCATCTCTTCTTCTTCGTCTTCTCCCCCTTTTCCTGCTGTATCACAAGTGTTTCCTCTTCAGCCACCTAGGGACTACTTCCTTCCGCTTGCCAACAAGGCCCGACCGAATCGCTCCGCGCGGAGTAATCTTTGGGGGGTTGGCGGAAGGGGGCAGAAGCAACACGGCTGCGCACTCCGGCGGCCCGTGTGTCGATTGCTCTCCCTTGTGTGTGTGGGGGGGGGGGGGGGGGGGGGGGTGAGGATCGATCACGTGACAAGATGGCTCCGGACCTGTAGCGGCGGCCATTGCAAACAGTGATTCCGCATTTTCCTTGCAAAGGGTAGTAGCTGTTTGCTGAAGACGGCTTGCAGGCAGCCAGGCAGGCAGGATGGAATTAAAAGGTTTGGAGAAGGAAGCGGGGTGTGGGTGACGGGAGGGTAATTGTGTCGATGCAATCAGTAATTTCCCTTCTTTCGTCCTTACTGTTCGGCCCTCTCTTATTGTCTTCATACGCTTTAGGATTAGAAATGATAGAGATAATTGGGGGCTTTGGGGGTGAGGGTGGGGGTGGGCGGAGTTGTGTGTGCGTATGTGTTGCTGTTATTTGTTGTTGTTTTTCCGAAGAATAGGAACATACCTTTTAACAGCTTTATAGAAAAAAAAATCATTTCCAAGTTATTATAAACTTAACCCCCCCCCCCTTTCACCCCCAACCCTCTGCCCCGCCAACAAATATTGATCGTACTACATTAAAAAAAATTTTTGTTACTAAAAAAAGAATCAGAAACATTTTATATTTCATTCTTCTTTCCCAAATGATTTAGCACTGATTCCACGATTTAGATCAAAAGTGAAGGAATACTGTTTTGTAATTTAAATTTGTATATTCTTCCCTTTTTGCTGGAGGGTTGTGGGAGAGGGTCGAGAATTATTTCTTTTTTACAGGAAGTTATCTGGATCTGTCTTGGGATCAACCGGAGCTGTATTATGCTTCGAGTCAAATTTCTCTTCTCACAACAGAGTTCTTTTTGCGGAAAGTATTGCGCCTTTTTGCTTTCTTTTCTTCTTGCATATTCTCTGCAACAACAAGAAGAAAAGAAACAGAAAAAAAAAAATTTAAATCTTGTGAGTGGCACTGACATCTGAAATCCAGAAACGTCTTTCAAACAAGTTTCTTTCTTTCTGTCCTTCTTGTTGATGTTTTTTTCCTTGGGTGTGGGGAAGGAGAAGCAATAGGCCGTTAGGTGTACTTTTTTTCCCGGGGGAGAGGGAGGGGGGGGGGGTGTCTTTTCATGTGGTTCTCTCATTTTCTACAGTTCCAGACAATAGAATACCACCCGGCAGGGAATAAAGATTGTGTGGCATGTCCGAACTAACCGAGCTTCTCATGAATTTTTGCTGGAATACATTTGCATGAAATTATCGTTTGTTTTTTTGTTTTTGTTTTTTGGTTTTTTGGGGGGAGGGGGGGGGGTCACTGTGAATTATTCGGGTCGTTGTCCCTAGGGGAAAGCTCTAAATTCCGTCTGTTCATATTTTAGGCTAATGTTAGATTATATCATTATTGCCTCTTTTTTTTTTTCTTTCTTTTTTTTTTCTTTCTTTTTTTTCTTCTTCTCTCAACTCTCCCATTCCGAGTTCTCCGCAAACGTACACAGATAGACAGAACAGACAGACAGACAAACACAGCCGCGGGTTCGCCTGCTGCAGTATCAGAGTTGCTGGCAGTCCAAAAGGCATTGTCGACGATAGGTCGCCAGTTGGCCACACACCTGTGGAGACCCTGCACTAATGTTGGTTTCTCTATTTGCCCCGCTTTTTGTTGTTGTTTTGTGTGTGGTTTTTGTGTGGTTTTTGTTGTTGGGTTTTTTTGGTTTTTTTGTTTTGTTTTGTTTTTTGTGTTTGTTTTTTTGTTTGTTGTTGTTTTTTGTTGTTGTTTTTTGTTTTTTCATTTCTCATATGTAAATATATGGACCTGCGGTGTATTCTCTTAGCATTCCATTTTGATAACAGTGAAGGCCAAGACACGAGTTTCACTTTTCAAACAAAACAAAACCTCATTTTTTGGGTCCTTCTCTTTTTATCCTCACACACACGCACACACACACACATGCACACACACACGCGCGCGCGCGCACATACACACACACACTCACACACACACACACACACACACACACACAGATGAAGAAAGAGACGGAGGTGCAGGGGGTTAAGAAGATCCCCTATCAGTCACACCCTCCCGGTCATTTCAGACAAGATTTCCCACTCGTCGCCCATGGCAACAGACATGACTCTTCCCCGGTGTCACCGATAGACTGACCCCCACTCCCCAACCCCTATCACCTCCCGTAAAAAAAACGGGTACACTTCTTCTTCTTCTTCTTCTTCTTCTTCTTCTTCTTCTTCTTCTTCTTTATCTTCTGTGTGTGTGTGTGTGTGTGTGTGTGGAGATCACGAATTGCTGAAAACATTATCTGTAAAAAATATAAGAAGCTACCAAGTGAAAACTGACCACATAATAAGACACGAGCGATAGCCTCTCGTGATTAATTTGACTGTCAAGCTGTCGCCATTTTCTCTGGTGGTGAATATTTGCTGGGGGGCGGGGGGGGGGGGGGGCGCGGGAGGGGGGGGAGGGTGTATGACACATGATAAATCGCTGGGGACTCGACGGAATATTAGTAGGACCCAGACGAAGGAGAGGGAAAACAAAAGCAAAAAATCACAAGACAAATAAAGACTGAAGTCATTTTACGCCGTCTGATGAATTTCACTCTGTGTGTGTGTGTGTGTGTGTGTGTGTGTGTGTGTGTGTGTGTGTGTGTGTGTGTGTGTGTGTTTGTGTGTGTGTGTGCGTGTGTGTGGATTAGTTCAGCAGAATATGAGTGATTGGTTACGGCACGTGATGATCATAATAATAATAATAATTATTATTATTATTATTATTATCATTATTATTATTAATCATACACGATCGTTCGCTTCATGCATGACCGGGGCAGATCAAGCCACCAAGGCAAAAAAAACCCATAATACTTCATCGTGGACTGGTGATCGAGTGTGTTGTTTGCTGGATTCGATTGTCCATAACATCGCCCTTTCTGTTCGGCCATGGAGAGGTGGGGGCGGGGCTGGGGGAGTGGGTGGGGTGGGGAGGGTGGGTAGGGATTTGGTGTGGGGGAGCTGATCTTTTTTACGGGTGTATGTCAAAAAGAAATTTTCATGATTGTTAGTTACTGTTCTGTTTCTCCTCTGTACTGTGTCGGGAAAAGAATTGGGGGTCGGGGGGGGTGGGGGGGTATGTAAATGGATGTGGTGGGGTGGGGGGGTTATGACTGACCACACACACACACACGCACACACACACACACACACACACACACACACACACACACACACACACACGCTTTCCTTACTCCCCCCACCACTGGAAAACGTAAATGCTGCATCTGAGAGAGAGAGAGTACTGCGATATACTGGAACTATATCTTGAGAAAAATGAATACCTTCGCTGTATTCTTCTCTCTCACTTTTTCCTCTCTCTGTCTCTGTCTCTGTCTCTCTCTCTCTCTCTCTCTCTCTCTCTCTCTCTCTCTCTCTCTCTCTCTCTCTCTCTCTCTCTCTCTCTCTCTCTCTCTGTCTCTCTCCCACCTCCTAACTCTCCGAACTACATAACGTCTTGAGAAAGAAGCAGTGACCACTTTCGTAGAAAGGGATAATATCTTGACAAAACGAATACCTTTCCGCTGTACCTTCGTTTTAGGTGGGTAAATGGTGAGGGGGGTGGGGGTTAGGAGGGGGGGGAGAGAAGATAGATATTGATGGACGTCTCAGACAGCGATTTTGTTTCGGGGGGGGAGGGGGGGGGTTGTTGGGAGCGGGGTGTGTGTGTGTTTTGTGTGTGTGTTTTGTTTTGTTTTTACTGTGAGAGGTCGTTCCCCATTCCTCTGCCACGAACTGTAAAGATGCCTGTGGAATCGCTACATTGTGTTGTATTGTGTTGTGTTGCATTGCATTGAATTGTATTGTTTAGTATTGCATTTCATTGTGCTGTATAGTATTGCATTGCATTGCATTGTAACGTATTGTTTTTTTGCATTGCATTGTAACGTATTGTTTTTTGCATTGCTTTGCATTGTATTGCATCACGTTGTATTGTATTGCACTGTATTGTATTGTGTTGTATTGTATTGCGTTGTGTTGTATTACATTGTATTGTACTGTATTGTATTGTGTTGCATTGTATTGTATTGCATTGTGTTGTATTGTGTTGTATTGTATTATGTTGCATTGTATTGTATTGCATTGTATTGCAATGTATTGCATTGTTTTGCATTGCAATGTATTATATTGTGTAACATTATATTGTATTGTATTGCTGTATTATATTGTACTGCTACGTATTGTATTGCATTGCACTGCATTGCATTGTATTGCTTTCTGTCACAACATAGTTCTCTGTGTAAAATTCATTCGAGTTGCTTCCCTTTCTCATTTCTCACTCACCCATCTCCTCTTCTTCGCTCCTCCGCCCCACCCCCCATCCCCCACACAGCCCACCCACCCACCCCCCTGTTTTCCTCCCTGTATCACAAGTGTTTCCTCTCCAGCCGCCAAGAGGACTACTTCCTTCCGCTTTCTGCGTCACTCCGCGCGGAGTAATCTGTGCAGGGGTTAGCGGAAGAGGGAGGGTGAGGGGTGGAGGTAGGGGGGGGGGGGAAGCAACGCGGCTGCGCACTCGTGTGATCGTCTCCCCTGTGAGTGAGGATAGATCGATCACGTGACAAGATGGTGGCCCGGACCGGAAGCGGCGGCCATTGCGGACAGTCAGTAGTTCCGCCCTGTATCGGAATCGGAATGATTTAAATTGATCATGTCAGCTGATAAAGTTAACAGTGGTGAAATCAGTGATGCATGCAGGGTTACAATGAGCGGAATTGTAGATTGATTAACTTCGCACACAACATATTAAAAAAAATTAATAAAGAGATAAGTAAATAGATTAATAAAAAGGGGGGGGGGGGAAGCAAAGTCAGAGCAACGGCAGCTTAAAAGGGGGATTGGGGGGGGGGGGGATGTTTGTGTCGATGTTAAGGTTAATTTCCCTTCGTCCTTATTTCTACCCTCAATTGTCACTCTCTTCTTATGCTTTCATCGAGATTTGACTTCTTTTTTGTAATTCTTGTTTCCACGATATAAAAGATTCTAAGACGACTTGTGTTTAAAACAATTGTTTGATTATCACACTCTTTTTTTTGTCCGAAAGATTCGAGGATGTTGGAAGTTTTGAATGTTTCAATTCCCCTTCATCTGGGAGTAGATTACATTGTGTGTGTGTGTGTGTGTGTGTGTGTGTGTGTGTGTGTGTGTGTGTGTGTGTGTGTGTGTGAATGTTTCAATTCCCTTTCATCTGGGAGTAGATTACATTGTGTGTGTGTGTGTGTGTGTGTGTGTGTGTGTGTGTGTGTGTGTGTGTGTGTGTTTTCTTGTGTGCTTTTTGTTGGACTGACTAGTTATTGTCAAGGGTTTCGAGAGGTTTGAAAACGCTACAACTTTAGTAGCAGCAATAGTAGTAGTAGTAGTTGTTGTTATTGTTGAAACAACAGCAGCACCACCAGCAGTAGTAGTAGTGGTGGTGGTGGTTGTGGTTGTGCTGGTGGTGGTAATAGTAATTCTCTTTTTTTTTTTCGTTATTTTCATGTCCAGAAACGTTGGTGATGTCTTAGCAGTCACATGATTGCAAACAATTAAAAACAACAACAATAATAATAATAAATAATTTTTAAAAAAAACACTGCCCCAGTTTGAAAGATGATCTAGAAGCGTAGCACAGAGCACAGACAAACTGCATCGCACACAGAGCCAAACTCCTGTGCAGTCCAATGATTAATTCGACTGTCCTGACATTTTCGACATTTTCTCTGGGTGGGAGGTATTTGCCAAGGGGGAAGCTTGGGAGGGGGGCGGGGGGGGGGGGGGGTCTGGCACCTGATAAATCACAGGAGGATGTGACGCAACACCATGAGCTCTACACGAAGGGGGGTCGGGGGGGGGGGGGGGGGGTAAACATACCACAAGGCAAATACTGAAGCCATGATAATTTATGTTGTCATCTGCTGGATTCCGCCGTATTTGTATCTCTCTTGCCAGTGGAGTGAGAATTTTGCACAGGGACCTCAAGGGAAAAATTCCTGGGGATTTTTTTTTTTAATTTAACTTTGGAATAATACTTTTGTTTTCTAACCAAAAAAAAAAAACCCCACAAGAGTTAACATTGGTATACTACTTGGAGATGTTTGAAAAAAAAGTTTGGATATTGTAATACTACTTAGATTTTCTTTATTTAATGGAACACATAGCCAGTAATCTGTCGGATTTTAAGTGAATGCTTTTAATGCTGCTGTAAATCGCATGGAGCTTCAAGATTATGCGCTATAATAATAATATATAAATAGATTTTTTTTTTTAAAATAGATATTGAAAAAATAGATATATTGCTACTACGTCGTTCCATTTCCATCAACTCCCTACATCCTGACCCTGTTTGTAGAAGGGCTTATGACCCAATGTGGAGTGATGGCCTAGAGGTAAAGCGTCCGCCTAGGAAGCGAGAGAACCTGAGCGCACTTGTTCGAATCCCGGCACAGTCGCCAGTATTTTCTCTCCCCCTCCACTTACACCTTGAGTGGTGGTCTGGACGCTAGTCATTCGGGTGAGACGAAAATAAACCAAGGTCCCGTGTGCAGCATGCACTTAACGCACGTAAAAAGAACCCACGGCAACAAAAGGGTTGTTCCTGGCAAAATTCTGTAGAAAAATCCACTTCGATAAGAAAACAAGTTAAAAAAAACAACCTGCAGGCAGGAAAAAATACAACGACAGAAGCAACAACAACAAAAGTGGGTGGCGCTGTAGTGTAGTGACGTGCTCTCCCTGAGTAGAGCAGCCCGAATTTCACACAGAGAAATCTGATGTGTGACCAATAAGAGTGATATAATACAACACAATGAACAATAAACGATTCATTGTCAGTGTCCAATGGGGTATCAGGTGCAGGGGTTCGGTGTGAATGCATAAAAAGATAAATACAAGACTGGGGGGAGGGGGGGTGGGGGAGGGAGGGTTGTAAAATGAAACGCTACTAGCTTCGTGGATGGTGATGGAGTGTGTGGTATGATGGATTCGATTGTCGTTATATATATGTGTGTGTGTGTGTCTGTGTGTGTAGTGGCCATTTTCCCAGCCAGGATGATTTATTATTGAGTGCGGGGGGGGGGGGGGGGGGGGGGGGGGGGGGTTACACAGGTGTGATTTTTTTCTGGTTTATGCCTTATTTTTTTCTGAATGTATGAATCTGTCTTTTTCTGTCTCTGTCTGAATGCCTGTCTGTCTCTGTCTCTGTCCCTCACACACACACACGCACACACACACACACACACACACACACACACACACAGAGAGAGAGAGAGAGAGAGAGAGAGAGAGATCGTGCAAACGCTCCGATAACGATATATGGCTGCATAAATGGTAGGATAAAAAAAAAATCCCCATTCACTCAGTGGAAACTTATAACTCATAACGTACCGACATAAAGTGTTGCAGTCCACGAACTCTGAAGAAGAAGGAGGAGGAGGAGGAGAGAAGAAGAAGAAGAAGTGGACCCGTTTTTTTTACGGGAGGTGATAGGGGTTGGGGAGTGGGGGTCAGTCTATCGGTGACACCGGGGAAGAGTCATGTCTGTTGCCATGGGCGACGAGTGGGAAATCTTGTCTGAAATGACCGGGAGGGTGTGACTGATAGGGGACCTTCTTAACCCCCTGCACCTCCGTCTCTTTCTTCATCTGTGTGTGTGTGTGTGTGTGTGTGTAGTTAGTGCGTGTGTGTGTGTGGTGTGTGTTTGTGTGTGTGTGTGAGGTTTGTGTGTGTGTGTGTGTGTGTGTGTAGTGTGTGTATGTGTGTGTGTAGTGTGTGAGGTTTGTGTGTGTGTGTGTGTGTTTGCGTGTGTGTCCGTGTATGTATGTGTGTGTGTGTGGAGTGTGCGGAGTGTGTGAGGTTTATGTGTGTGTGTGTGGAGTGTACTGCAGTGTGGTGTAGTGTTTTGTGTGTAGTGTGTGTGTGTGTGTGTGTGTGTGTGTGTGTGTGTGTGTGCATGTTGGCTCTCTCCCTCTCTTCTTGTTCTGTCAGTCCTTGTCTCTGTCTCTGTCTGTCTCTGTCTGTCTGTCTGTCTCTCTCTCTCTCTCTCTCTCTCTTCCACTCCCTCTTTCTTTAAAAATCGCAGTCGCAGTGTCTAAGACAGAAGAACTCCCAAAAATATATTCTGACAAATTGTGACACCTTAGCCGTGACTTAGAGTAGGAGAGGTGTGTGGGCGGGGAGGTGGAGGGGGTCAGGACAAGAAGAGGTATGAGGGGTGTGGAAGGGGGGGGGGGGAGGGGTTAAGACGGGAGACAGACATTGATGGACGTCTCAGACAGCGATTATTGTCGTATTCTTCGGATGATTATAACCCCGTGTATGAAAAAAAAAAAGTCATTACCTTGTCCAGTTTACGTCGTCCTGAACTATCAAGCTGTCAGTTTAAGTATGATTCAAGAGCCAGACTATTTTGTCTGCAGAAATGACAGAGAGAGAGAGAGAGAGAGAGAGAGAGAGAGAGAGAGAGAGAGAGAGCTTCTTAACGGTGTTTTCGAACGGATGATTATCTGAGTAAAGTATTGTCTTATTTTGGGTTATGGCAGTAGGCATTGTGTAGGGGTTTTTGTGTGCAATTAGTAAGTGCTTTTTATTTCTGTTCTTTTTTTTCTTTTTTCTTTCTTTCTTTCAGTTGTTCTGCATAATCAACTCAGTAACTATTCTCGGCCGTGTTGATAACTTATGGTCTTTTGCTGCGTTCTTCTTCTTCTTCTTCAACATTCTCGTTTTCTTGTTGTTGTTGTTGTTGTTGTTGTTGTTGTTGTTGTTGTTGTTGTTGTTGTTGTTCTTCTTCTTCTTCTTCTTCTTCTTCTTCTTCTTCTTCTTCTTCTTCTTCTTCTTCTTCTTCTTCTTCTTCTTCTTCTTTGTCTTTCCCCCTCCTCCTCCCCCTCCTCGCCTCCTCCCCCTCCTCCTCCCCCTCCTTCTTCTTCTTCTTCGACAGTGTCGTTTTTCTTCTTCTTCTTCTTCCTCTTCTTCTTCTTTCCCCCTCCTCCTCCCCTCCTCGCCTCCTCCTCCTTCTTCTTCTTCGACAGTGTCGTTTTCTACTTCTTTCTCTTCTTCTGCTACTACTACTACTTCTTCTTCTTCTTCTTTCTCTGCCTCTCACTCACCCATCTCCTTTTCTCCCCCTTTTTTCTTGTACCACAAGTGTTTCCCACCTCAGGCCTCCTAGGGACTACTTCCTTCCGCTTGCCAACAAGGCCGGACCCGATCACTCCGCGCGGTGTAATCTGTGGGTGGGAGGGGAGGGGGGTAGCAGGAAAGCCGGGGACAGAAGCAACACGGCAGCGCACTCTGGCGGCCCGTGTGTCGATTGCTCTCCCCTGTGAGGATCGATCACGTGACAAGATGGCCCCCCTGGACCTTCAAGTGTAGCGGGGGCCATTTGCAAACAGTGATTCCAGCCTTTTCCTTGTGCAGGGGGTAGCTGTTTGCTCAAGACGGTTAGGGGGGATGTGTGTGGGTGTGTGGGCGGAGGGGAGGGGGGTGTGAGGGCGTGAAATTAAAAGGTTGGGAGAAGGAAGGAAATGGGAGGGGGGTGGGGGGATAAACGTGTTGAGGCAAGCATTAATTAATTTCCTTTTTCCTGTCGTGTTTTTGTTTTTTGGGTTTGTTTTTTTTCCCCTTATTTTTCCTTTTCCGGTCTGTCCGGGCGTTTTCCTGTACGTTGTTCTTCGTGAGTAGTGTGACCACTTTGAGGGTTGAGGAGATACACACACACACACACACACACACACACACACAATACACACATACACAATACACACAAGCACACAGTATATATATAAATATATATATATTCTAGTGTACATATAATATATATATATATATATATATTATATTTCTTTTTACCACAACAGATTTCTCTGTGCGAAATTCGGGCTGCTCTCCACAGGGAGAGCGCGTCGCTACACTACGGCGCCACCCTTTTTTTGTATTTCTTCCTGCGTGCAGTTTTATTTGTTTTTCCTATCGAAGTGGATTTTTCTACAGAATTTTGCCAGGAACAACACTTTTGTTGCTGTGGAGTTCTTTTACGTGCGCTAAGTGCATGCTGCACACGGGACCTCGGTTTATCGTCTCATCCAAATGACTAGCGTCCAGACCACCACTCAAGGTCTAGTGGAGGGGGAGAAAATATCGGTGGTTGAGCCGTGATTCGAACCAGCGCGCTCAGATTCTCCCGCTTCCTAGTCGGACGCGTTACCTCTTGGCCATCACTCCACTATATATAATACGCCAAAGCCCTCACGGGTATAGACGGTACCAGAGACCCACCACAAACACTGCAGTGAAAATTGAATTTCTTGTGGGGTTGGAGAGATTCAAGGGGTGGATGGATTTAGGAGGTTGGGGGGGGGGGGGGTGTCAATTTATCGATGACACCGGAAAGGATGAATGTTTAGTGCCACAAGCGACGAGTGGGAAAACGTGT
>NC_134903.1:21238018-21248018 GCF_041734735.1 Babylonia areolata
GTGTGTGTGTGTGTGTTGAG
This sequence comes from Babylonia areolata, assembly GCF_041734735.1. Lineage (NCBI taxonomy): Eukaryota > Metazoa > Mollusca > Gastropoda > Neogastropoda > Buccinidae > Babylonia > Babylonia areolata. Next base: position 21,238,039 of record NC_134903.1, read on the forward strand.
GTGGGATGTGTAGTCTGTGCACACGCTCGCGCCCACGCGCATTTCGTGCGTATATGATTTTAATGACACAGAGACTGAAACCATTTTTAGAAACAATCAAATGCTTGCACACAGCAGACAACACACACACACACACACACACACACACACACACACTGCACACTACGCACACACTACGCACACACACACACATACACACACACTCTACACAAACTACACACACACACACACACACACACACACACACACACACACTCTACACAAACTACACACACACACACACACACTACACACACACACACACACACACACACACACTACACACTACACACACACACACACACACACACACACACACACACACACACACACACACACACACACACACACACACCTGGAAAGTCTCCATCACATCAGTATGTTTGAAGTTTCTTATCTCTGTCTCTGGAGCTGGGACCAGTCCTTACTGAGATCCGAAGCATGCTCCATTTACACCTGCTATCTGACAAGGGAGGATCTTAACGGTTGTGGAAAAGTCTTTGAAGGATTTGGATGCACCCCTGACAAACGTTAGGATTCGTCTTCAGTTGAGCTAACAGGGAGGAGGGGGGGAGGTTGTTTGTTGTTGTTGTTTTTATGTTGTTGTTTCCTGCACATAAAGAAGGAGTGCAACTGTTTATGTTCATATATATATATGTGTGTGTGTGTGTGTGTGTGTGTGTGTGTGTGTGTGTGTTGAGGTGGGATGTGTAGTCTGTGCACACGCTCGCGCCCACGCGCATTTCGTGCGTGTATGATTTTAATGACACGAGTCTGAAACCAATCAAACGCTTGCACACAGCAGACAACACACACACACACACACACACACACACACACACTACACACACTACGCACACTACACACACACACACACACACACACACACACTACACACTACACACACACTACACACACACACACACTACACGCACACACACTTCAAAAGTCTTTGAAGGATTTTGATGCACCCCTGGCAAACGTTAGGATTCTTCTTCAGTTGAGCTAACAGCTGACGAACAAACGAACGAACGAACGAACGAACGAACGAGTCTGATAAGTACTTCGTTGAAACGAAGCAGATGTTGTGTTTATTCTGCTCTGGTAGTATTTTGTGGGAGGGCGGAGGTGGGGGTGGGTGGTGGGGAACGGGGATCTTTATTAGCGGTCTATGATTTTTTGAAGAATGGCGCACACACGCGCGCGCGCACAGACACACACACACACACACACACACACACACACACACACCAACAAACAACCACGCGCGCGCACACACAACAACTACAACAAGAACAGCAACTTCAGCAGCAGCAACAACAACATCAACAACCAAACAGCCAAACAACCAACTTACCAACCAACGAACCCCAATCGACCACAACACGGTATCAGAACAGTCAAGACAGACACACAGACAGCACCCCCCCCCCCCCTCACCACCCCCTCGCTCCCCCCCCCCTCCCCTGCCCTCCCCAGGCCCTACAGCGATCCTCACCTCCTACCCTTCTGGATCCAGAGGAACGTGGGGACCACAGCCCATCATGTCAGCCAGGACAGGGTAGAGGACACCTCAGCAGCGACAAACCAGTGTCTCTGACACGGTTTACACCTGTTGTTGAAAAAAATTTTTTTTTTTTTTTTTTTTTTTTTGCTTGAATTCTTTTTTTTTTTTTTCTTTAAATGGACTTCGTCTCTCTCTCTCTCTCTCTGTCTCTCTGTCTCTGTCTCTGTCTCTCTCTCTCTCTCTCTCTCTCTCACACACACACATACACACACACACACACACACACACAGACACACGCATACACACACACACACATACACCACACACACACACACACACACACACACACACACACACACACACACTATACTTCCTGGACGTTGTTTTTTTGTTGGTGTTTTTTTTTGGTTTTTGGTGTGTTTTTTCTCAAGGCCTGACTAAGCTCGTTGGGTTACGCTGCTGGTCAGGCATGTGCTTGGCAGATGTGGTGTAGCGTATATGGATTTGTCCGAACGCAGTGACGCCTCCTTGAGCTACTGAAACTGAAACTGTTGTTTTGTACATACATTTCCTTCTCACGGAGTGTGTGTGTGTGTAGTATGCGCGCGTGTGTGTGTGTGTGTGTGTTGTGTGTGTGTGTGTGTGTGTGTGTGTGTGTGTAGTGTAGTGTAGTGTGTGTGTGTGTGCGTGCTGGTGTGTGTGTGTGTGTGTGTGTATTCTACGCTCAGTAGTTACGTAAGGTTTTTTGTCAAGCATTCTGCCCCTTGAAGACAGTATAATGGTTGTTGTGTTTTGGCTTTCTGAATCTCGATTTTACTTCTTCGTCTTCTGGATTGTTTTTTTCCATTCTTTCCACATTGATAACATCAGCTGCTGCTGCTGTTGCTTCCTATTTCAGGATGGGCTGCTGGCAGCGATAGCAATAGCCATTATTTAAACATTTGTACACACGCAGACGCGTGCACGCAACCAACTTCAAGAAGGCAAGCTTGCACTTAAGCGAGCGAGCATGCACCTACGCGTACATTCACACGCATGCAGCGCTCGCGCGCGCGCGCGCACACGCACACACACACACACACACACACACACACACACACACACACACATTAGCAAATAAAACACATACAAAAAACACGTATAAATACTCTCACCCGAGAAACTCTCTCTCTCTCTCTCGCTCTCTTTGGAAATAAACCGAATTTGTATATTGTGTTTGACATTCTAACCCTGAAAAGAAATTTGATATATAAAAAATATGATAACAATAGCAGCAGCAGCAGCAACAACAACAACAATAAATCGTCAGGATAGATTGTCTAGAAATTGCTTTAATGCTGTTTGTTTCGGTTTTTTGTTTGTTTGTTTGTTTGTTTGTTTTTTTTGTTTGGTTGTTTGGTTATTTGTTTGTTTTTATTTCCAGCTACCTGTGTATGTCTTTGGCTGATGTGAATTTAACAACGTTAAGATTTTAAGTGATAGTTAACCGACCTGTTTTTTTTCTTTTTTCTTTTTTTTTATATTCTTTTTTATGTTTAAATCGAGTTGAACACTTTTTTTTTCGGGGGGGGGGCTTGGAGTGCTACTCTTTTTGAAGAGGGTACTGGCACTGGTTTCCAGATTTTTGTGTGTGTGGGTTTTTTTTTAAACGAGAGAACTGGCACCAATTTCTGCACTCGATTCTCCGTCGGCGCGCTTTTTTTTTTTTTTTTTTTTTTAAATTTTTTTTTCCCCGTTTCGTGATTGTCTTCCCAGTGACTGCTTTATTTATTCCTTCTATTCTGTTCGTTCTTTCTTTCATTCGTTCGTCCTCCTTTCCCTAGAACAGGCAAGGTAAGATAATAACTACTGAATCACCCAGACCCAGCCTCCTGTCCGACCTGCTTACTCCCCCCTGCTGCCACGAAATGCTGCAGCGGTCCCTTCCTGGCACCCACCCCCCCCTCCCCCCCCCCCCCCACACACACACACACACCACACACCCCACCCCCCACCCCAACCCTCTTACCACTGTGACCCCGCCACCCCAGCCCTAATCTACCCCCCCGGGAGATGGGATGGCTCCCCCCCCCCCCCCATCCCCTACTTTGCCCCGCAAGCAGAACCAGAAATAGTCCCTCCAATAATATCCCCACAGCGAGCCAATAATTATTTGTTACCTTTCGTTTCATGTTCTTGGGGATTTTTTTTTTTTTAGGGGGTGGGGGTAGGGGGAACTCTCCAGGAGTGTGTGTGTGTGTGTGTGTGTGTGTGTGTGTGTGTGTGTGCTGTGCATGTGTTTGTGTGTGTGGAAGGCAGGGGAGGGCACTGTGCAGGATGTATCTGGTCTTGGCTCATATGACTAACAAGGAAATGGTGTTAGTTTAACAGAGTAACGTAATTACACATCCATGGTATACCAATGTCACTTTCAGTTTCAGTTTCCCAAGGAGGTGGTGTCACTGGGTTCCGACAAATCCACATACGCTACACCACATCCGCTAGGCAGATGCCTAGCCTGACCAGCAGCATAACCCAACGCACTTAGTCAGGCCTTGAGTGCGTGCGTGCGTATATATTTTGTGTACACATCACAGGGGATTTCTTCCACGGAAGTTTGCCAGAGGAGAGAACACTTACGTTGCCATGGGTTCTCTTTCAGTGCGCCAAGTGCGTGCGGCACACAGGTACCTTTGTTTATCGTCTCATCCGAATAGCTAGACGCTCAGTTTGAGTTTCCAGTCAAACTTGGGCTCTAGAAAGGGCGTGATGGGAATTATGTACATGGACTCTGTACTGCCAGATAAGGGCCATGATGGGCGCAATAGCCGAATAGTTAAAGCGTTGGACTTTCAATCTGAGGGTCCCGGGTTCGAATCTCGGTGACGGCGCCTGGTGGGTAAGGGGTGGAGATTTTTCCGATCTCCCAGGTCAACATATGTGCAGACCTGCCAGTGCCTGAACCCCGTTCGTGTGTATACGGCACGCAGAAGATCAAATACGCACGTTAAAGATCCTGTAATCCATGTCAGCGTTCGGTGGGTTATGGAAACAAGAACATACCCAGCATGCACACCCCCGAAAACGGACCATGGCTGCCTACATGGCGGGGTAAATAAACAAAACAGTCATACACGTAAAATGTTACATGTCTGTCAGAGTGTGTATGTGTGCGTGCCTGAAATCTGATTGAATGACACAGGAAACGAATAATGAACGTCCAGTGGCAGCCGTCATTTGGCTCTACCCAGCTAGGCAGCCTGTTGTCCAAATGACGCCATGTTTGAAAAGCGCTTCGAGCTTGGTCTCCGGCCAAGGATAGGTTCTGTATAAGTATCCATAACAAATCAGTCATGACCATTCTGACACATTCCTCCGTCACACCTTGCTCATGGTATCAACAGAAGACGCATCCAGTTACACAGATAATGTAAGTGCAGTGCAGTTCATATCGTTATCATACAACGTGTGTCTCTCACGGAGGGTTTAAAAGGGAAATCATTCACTCTTGGTTTAAGACAAAATTCCGCGCTATATAAATACTATCATTATCATTATTAAGACCACGTTTTTTGTGTGTTTTTTTGTTTTTGTTTTTGTTTGTTTTTTGGGGGGTTTTGTTGTTGTTGTTTTTAATATTTATAAAAGATATTTGAAAAAAAAACTGGTATAAAAACCGAACAACGCGAGCTGTGAAGAATCGTTTGTCCTCTGTACATTGCAACACTGCATCTGTGTGTGTGTGTGCTTGTGTGTGCTTGTGCGTGTGTGTTTTATGTATGTGTGTTCGTTTTATGTATGTGTGCGTTTTATGTATGTGTGTGTGTGTTTTATGTATGTGTGTATGTGTGTGTGCGCGCGCTTGTGTGTATGTGTATTTTATATATGAGTGTGTGTGTGTTATGTATGTGTGTGTGTGTTTTATGTATGAGTGAGTGTGTGTGTGTGTGTGTGTGTGTGTGTGTGTGTGTGTTTTGCCTGCCTCTCTCTCTCTCCCCACCCTCACCCCTACCACCACTACCACCACAACAAAAAAATATATTTCTTTTCGTCTCTCAAACAAATAAAATAAACAAAGAAGATATGAACAAAGAACTCAAAAAGAAAAAAAAAAGTGGGGGTAGGGTTGGAAGAAAATTGAAAAAGTAAAAAAAAGAAAAGAAAAAAAAGAACAATGTCGTACGTCAATCACTTTGCTTCAAGCAAACGTTGTTATTCAGAAGAAAAAAAAAATAATTAAAAAAATTGTCTACCCCCTTCCACACGACGTTGCAGCCTTTCCACCCAACCAAACAAACCCAACCCAAAATACGGGTAGTTATCCTTCTTTTGTCCCCCGGGACAGCCTCGTTTCCGGAGCACACCGGAAGTTAATGGCTGTCTTCCCACTTCCGCTTCCTTTTGTGTTCACTTGGGATAGGGTGGGGTGGGTGGGGAGGAGGGGTGTACACAATGTCGGTCGGTAGGTAGGGGGAAGGAGAGGGGCAGGGATAGGGTGGGGGTGGGTGGGGAGGAGGGGTGTACACAATGTCGGTCGGTAGGTAGGGGGAAGGAGGAGGGGCAGGGATAGGGTGGGGTGGGTGGGGAGGAGGGGTGTACACAATGTCGGTCGGTAGGTAGGGGGAAGGAGGAGGGGCAGGGATAGGGTGGGGTGGGTGGGGAGGAGGGTGTACACAATGTCGGTCGGTAGGTAGGGGGGAAGGAGGAGGGGCAGGGATAGGGTGGGGTGGGTGGGGAGGAGGGGTGTACACAATGTCGGTCGTAGGTAGGGGGGAAGGAGGAGGGGCAGGGATAGGTGGGGTGGTGGGGAGGGGATAGGTGGGTGGGTGGGAGGAGTGTACACAATGTCGGTCGGTAGGTAGGGGGAAGGAGGAGGGGCAGGGATAGGAGTGGGGGTGGGTGGGGGGGAGGAGAGTACACAATGTCGGTCGGTGGGGGGAACGACAAGGGAACTAGGAAGAGCAGAGATGGGTGGTATGTTCGTTCGCTTGCTCGCTCATTTGTTCGTTCCTACCTATCTGTCTGTCTTTCTATCTGTTTCCACATTGTCTCTGCTTCTTAGCCCCCCGTGTCCCCCTCCCCCCCCCCCTTTTTTCTCTCTCTCTCTGTCTCTCTCTTTCTCTTTATTCCTCTCTCTGTCTTTCAGACTCTCTCCCCCCGCCCCTTTTTTTTTCTGAGGAGTGATAGAAAATGGATCAAGAGTCTTTTCTTTGTTGTCCGCCCTGTGACATTATTGCTATCATTGAACGACTGCCTAAGTAAATAACCAGTCAAACATTTGAACGATAGATAGATAGATAGATAGAAGGAAGATAGATAGATCGATAGATAGAAGGAAGGAAGGAAGATAAATAGATCGGTAGATAGAAGGAAGGAAGAAAGAAAGAAGGGAGGAAGATAGATAGAAGGAAGGGCAAAAAATGAAAAGATAAAAAAAAATGAAACAGAAATATAGAAAGAATGAAAGAAAGAAAAAGAACAAAAAGAAAGTAACAAAGAAAGAACAAAAAAGAGAGAAAGAAAGAAAAAAAACGACAGCAAACAAACAAACAATCGTCTTTCCTCTCTGCCCTGGGCATCCTCCAAGCCTGCCATCTATCTTCTACTGTGTCTTCCCATCTCCACCCACCCCTTCAACACCCTTCTCCCCCCCCCCCCCCCCCACCCACCCCTTCCACACCCTCCTCCCCCCACCCACCCCACCACACACACACCGTCCCTTTCCCCCCTGTCCCCCCCCCACCCTCCGCACCCCCCACCGCTCCCCCACACACTGTCTTCCAAGGAGCCTGGTTTCCTGGAAGCAGCAGAACATAAAAATGGCGTCTACCAACTTCCGTTTCCTGTTGTCAACTTCCGGTGACTCGATCTGAGTCGTCGGTGGGGTGGTAGGAGGGGAACAGGGAAGTAGAAATGGAGGTGGGTGGGTGGGAAGGGGAATGGAATGTGGAGGAGGTGGGTGAGGTAAGGGTACGGGTTTGGGGGAGGGTGGGGGAGCCGCGGGGGTTGTAATGAAAGATTGATTGAGGAAGTCTCCGATAATGTCTTCGACCTTTTTTTTCTTCTTCTTTTTTTCCCCCTTTTTTTTTTTCTTTTTTTTCTTCCTTTTTTTCTTTCTTTTCTTTTTCCTGGTGTCTCCAAGAGTGAGCGGCTCGATGTCTTGGCGCTTTCTCTCTCTCCCTCTATGATTTATAGGCATCATGCAGTTTTGAAATATTGGTGTTGTTTTGTTCTTTTGTTCTTTTCTCCTCCTCCTCCTCCTCCTCCTCCTCATCCTCATCCTCCTACTCCTCCTCATCCTCCTCATCCTCCTCCTCCTCATCCTCCTCCTTCTTCTTCTACTACTACTACTACTGCTGCTGCTGCTGCTGCTGTTGCTGCTTTTTCTTCCTCTCCTCCTCCTCATCCTCCTCCTTCTTCTTCTTCCTCCTCCTTTCCTCCTCCTCCTCCTTCTTCTTCTTCTCCTCCTCCTCCTCCTCCTTCTTCTTCCTCTCCTCCTCCTCCTCCTCCAGCTTTTCCTCCTCCTCCTTCTTCTTCTTCCTCTCCTCCTACTTCTTCTTCTTCCTTCTCCTCCTCCTGCTTCTTCTTCTCCTCCTCCACCTCCTCCTCCTTCTTCTTCCTCATTAAGCATCCTAACGACACAGAGACGGCCTTGGTCATCTGTTCAGCAATAGGCGACAGGGATCGATTTCGTATCAGACAGAAGGCTAAGAAAGCAAGCAAGACTAGAGGGAGAAGAAGAAGAAGAAAGAAAGAAAGGAAAGGGATGGGAAAAAAACGGGGCCGACCAAAGCAGGAATGGATGAAAGAAAGAAAGGGAGAAAAGAAGGAGAGGGTGGGTGAATAGAAGGGAGATGGAAAGAAAGAAGACGAAGAGGAAGAAAGAAAGAAAGGAAGGAAGGAAGGAAGAAAGGAGAAAAGGGAGAAAGAAAGGAAGGAAAAATAAAAGAAAGAAAGAAAGAATAACAAAAAAGGAACAAAATACAGAAAGGAAGGAAGGAAGAAAGACAGAAAGAAAGAAAAGAAAGAAAGAAAGAAAGAATAAAAGAATAAAACAAAGAAAGATAGAAGACAGAAAGAAAGAAAGAACTACATGATAAGACCGGTGTAGAGAAGATGACAGAGACTGAACGAAAATGAGAGAAGGAAGGAAGACAGAGGAAAAAAAAAGTAGAACAAAAAAAAAACACTAATGATGACATCCTGATTACAACACGGCTATTCTCCACAGAGAGAGAGAGAAAGAGAGAGAGAGAGAGACGGACACGGACACGGACATTGTTTTCTTGCCATTGACAATACTATCCTTTGTCCAAGGGGGACAATCTATGAACAAAAGAATAACGGCGGTTTACAGAGAAATTGACACACTGCTGAGAGTGAAAAGAAAATCAACGACAAACAACAACAACAACTACAACAAAATCATAAAATACAACATATTGTTAAGATTAAAAAAATTTAAAAAAAACACCTCGACCATCCAACTTTCTACAAAGTCATTCAGAATTCTAAACTCTAGGACTGGCATCAGGGTAACAGTGTTTTTTTTGTTTTGTTTTTTGTTGTTTGTTTTGTTTGTTTTTTTTGTTTTTTTTTGGGGGGGGGATTGTTTTTTTGTTGTTGTTTTTTTCGATAACTGTAAGGTTTCTGAAGATAATTTCGTTTTCACACAATCCTAAGCTAGGGCGACAAATTTCGCTAGTGAACTTATTCTTACTTCATCATCTCTCAAAAGCGTACTGGTAAGGTTCATGTTCTCTAAGTTTTCACCGTTGAAAATTAAGCATTTCGAGGGGGGGGGGGGGGTGCTTGCGTTAGAACTAAATTTCACAGTTACTAAGCGATGAAGAAGAATGCATTGCCGATGACTAAACGTTTGAGCGACAGAAACCCGTAAGCATCCGGCGATATAACTCCTCCCTTGGCTATTAAAATACCAATGCCAGCTGCAACACTTGCCGGTCAACCCTCGAGCCTACTCGTTATTTTGATAGCAAAACAAATAATAATAATAATAAAGACAATGATATTCATCATTATCATCATCGTTATCGTCGTCGTCATTCACAAAGGGGGAGGGGGGGGGGTAGTCGATAGTTTCACGTGTACACATCATCATCATCATCATCATCGTCGTCGGCGTCGTCATTCACAAAATATCGTTATTAAGGGGGGGTAGTAGGTAGTTTCATGTGTACACATCATCATCATCGTCATCGTCGTCGTCATTCACAAAATGTTATTAAGAGGAGGGGGGGGGGTTGTCATAGGTAGTTTCACGTGTATACATCATCATCATCGTCGTCGTCGTCGTCGTAGTCATTCACAAAAAGTCGTTATAAGGAGGGGGCGAGGGGGGGGGGGTGCGGCGTAGTGGGTAGTTTCACGCGTACACCGAAATCATTACAGGCACTACTGAACACCACTGAAACACACCACTCGGCAACAGCGC
>NC_134903.1:21253018-21268018 GCF_041734735.1 Babylonia areolata
TCTCTCTCTCCCTCTCCCCTCTTTCTCAGACTGTAGGTGGCAGGAGTGGGAAAACCATATTCAAACGAGTGAAAGATTTGAAATTTATCGAAATTTTTCCTCTGATCATATAGTAAAGCGATACCTTTTGTTTGATTTTAACAGACACCTCAGATTTACATTGACCAGATTTAGATTTGGAATCTCTGCAGTAAACACACACAGATATCGTTACAAAGCAACATGTCATTCTGAACAATTGTGCCCATTGTGCAAAAAATCAAGAGAGGATGAAATTCACTTTGTTTTAAAATGCCCTGTGCTGACTGACTTGCGAATCCAATTTATTCCCCCCAAATATTATATAAATCCATGCTTGTTTCGGTTATGTTTATTAATGGCATCTAACGATGAAAACACCATACGTAGTTTTGCTATGTATCTTTATAAAGTACTGCAATTAAGAGAGACACTCATTTCTTAGATTCACTGATAGTTTGTTGTGAATGACGTTGTATTGTTACTACATTCCACTGCAATGCCATGTAAAAATGTTATTACCTATTCATATGGGGGTAGGTTAATTGCCTAAAATTTGAATTTGAATCCCTCTTTCTCTTTCCCTCTTTCTTTCTTCTCTCTCACTCTTGTCTCCTCCTTCCTCTCTCCCTCTTCACTCTTATATAAAATAATCTAAAAACTATTCTTCATCCTTCTTTCCTCTCTCACCCTTTCTTTATTTCTCCCTCTTCTCACTCTTTCTCTCTCTCTCTCCTTCTCTCTCCTCTTCACTCCTCCTTTCTCTCTCTTCTTCTCCCTCTTCTTCTCTCTCCTCTTCCCTTACTTATCCCCCCTCTCTCACTCTTCCTCACTTCTTCTTCTCTCCCTTCCCCCCCTTTGGACTCTCTCCTTTCTTTTCTCTCTCTCACTCTTTCTCCCTTAACTCACCTCATCTTCTCCTTCTCTCTATTCTCTCCCAATTACACCACTCACTACAATCTCACCATAAAAAACTACAAAACACAAAATCTAAACATCACTTTAATCAAACCTCACACTCCTAATCATTTTTCCCTCTACATTTTCTTCCTCCCTTTCTCTCTCATTATACTTCTCACTTCACTAAATAAAAAAAACAATTCTCCCTCTCTTTCTAGCTCACTATCTTTCTTTCAAACTATCGAAACAACAACACAATATACCAATACTCATCTCACATTCTCTTTCTTCACACCCATTATCACATCCCCTTCTCTCTCTCACACCTCTGTCATCTCTCTCTTACACCTCTGGTCATTCTTCCCCCCTCTCTTTACCCCTTGTCACTTTCCCTTTCTTTTACACCCTCTCTATTTCTTTCTATATCCTTTAACATTTTTCTCAACTTCATATTTTCACCTCTGTCACTCTCTCCTTTTCTTTCACACTCTGTATCTTCCCCTTCTTCTTTACCCCTCTACTCATCTTCCCCTTTCTTCTCCTCTCTCTTCACATCTTTCTCTTCAATTCCCTCTCTCTCTCACCACCTCTGTACTCTCTCCTCTCTCATTTCCACCCTCTGTCATCTTCCGCCTCTCTCTTTTCACACCTAGTAATTCCTTCTTTTTCAACCACTCTACTCTTCTTCTCTCTCCCTTTCCATCCTCCTCTTTTCTCTCCCGACTTTCTAATCAGCATACTGGTTGGGACAGCCATGTCACTCGTTATCTTTTACTGTCTTGTGGAAGGCGTCACGCCACATATGCAATACATCAGTGATAACAGGTAGTTACATCTATCACACGCCGAGAGAGATGGAGGAGAGAGAGAGAGGGGGGCGGGGGGGGTGGAGAGAAGGAGGGAGAGAGAGGGGGTGCGGGGGGAGGGAGGGAGTGTGTGTGAGAGAGAGAGAACAAAATGTATATGTGTTTTTGCTCGTGTATGTGTGTGTGTGTGTGCGAGGGGGAGGAAGAGAAAGAGAGAGGCGTGTTGGAGGAGGGGCAGAGAAAGAGGTGAGTGAGTATGTGTGTATGTCTGTGCATGTGCATATACCTAAACTGCCTGCGCACGATGTGCGTGCGTGCGTGTGTGTGTGTTGTGTGTGTGTGTGTTGTGTGTGTATTGTGTGTTGTGTGTGTGTGTGTTGTGTGTGTGTGTGTTCTTAAAGAATTTTCTACATGTTAATAAACGATGGTGATCCAGAATTGCCCGTGCTGTCATTCAGTTCTATAACGAAAACAGAAAGTCACTGTTCCAAGAAGAAAAAAAAAAGCCGAGATAAATGATGAAAAAGGGATAAATAAAAAATGTAAGAAGTATGTTCATAAAAGTAAAAAATGTCGCTTATATTCTGGACGAAAATAGAGATGAAGAAGATTGCGTGCAAAACTGGATAATAATAAAAATATGAAAAATGGCTTGGCAAAACTAGGAAATAGGAATGGATAGGTAAAAGTTGATAACAAAAATAGACTCTTAAAATGAATAACGAAAATGGTTCAACTGGATGATAGGTAAAAAAAAAAAAAAAAAAAAAAAAAATGATTATCGGAATGGTCTGAGTGTAGGCTAATAATTTGTATGGTATGTATGCAGTGTTTTCTCCTCTTATATCTTACCACACACCTGGTTCGAGATTAGGTGAACGGTGGCAACCAACAAACACACACACACACACACACACACCCACACACACACAAAAACACACACACACACACACACACACACACACACACACACATAAAATGGAAACTGCATCGAGGCTTCACAATTTTCAAACCCAGAAACCCCTGTAGTTTCTGGAATTATCTTCATGTTCCCGCCCCGCCCCCCCCCCCCTCCCCCCAGGTCTCATGTTTAGGAATCAGCCAGTAGCACGGGGGTTAGGGGGGGGGGGGGGGCTTGGGGGTGGGGGTTGCTCGTGATAATAACCTTCCTTCCAGGAGACTTGCAGTAAGAAAATTGAAATTAAAATTAAAAAAATAAATAACTCGCTCAAACCCATTCCCGTTCTTCTTCTTCTGTGGTGGTGTGACTCATAAGGGCTCGCGCTGTTCAGACACTCAAGCAGCACAGGCGGGGAAGTTATATATCTATGCACACACACACACACACACACACACACACACACACACACACACACACACATTACGCACACACACACACTCACTCACTCATATACGCATACACACACACACGCACACACACACGCACACACACCACACACACACACACACACAGCACGCGTGCGCGTGTGCTTCATCAGATGCGACCTCATGTGGTCCCCCAGCTCCCTTCCCCCATCTCTTTCTCTCTCTCTCTCTCTCTCTCTCTGCCTCTCTCTCTCTCTCTCTCTGCCTCTCTCTCTCTCTCTCTTTCCCTCCCTCTCTCTCTCTCCCTCTCTCTCTCTCTCTTTCCCTCCCTCTCTCTCTCTCTGCCTCTCTCTCTCTCCCTCTCTCTCTCTCTTTCCCTCCCTCTCTCTCTCTCTCTCCCTCTTTCTCTCTCTCTCTCCCCTCTCTCTCTCTCTCTCTCTCGCACGCACACTGTTCGTTTTAACTTGAAACGTATTATACATTTGTTGCCTGTCATCGCTGAAAACATTTTGTCTATTTGTTTGTCATTTCTTTACCCTAAGGGGTGGGGTGGGTAGGGGGCGGTGAGGGGGGGGGGGGGGAGTAGACTTTCAATTTTGTTTACTTGCTTTCATCCAAATGCATCTCTTTCTCATCTCCCCCCCCCCCTCCCCGCTCCCCACTCTGACTTCCAAAGATCCTCTCGGCTTTAACATCTCTCTCTCTCTCTCTCTCTCTCTCTCTCTCCTCTCTCTCTCTCTCTCTCTCTTCTTTCCAGATTCAAGCCAGTTTGTTTACACATAGTTTTCAAGATTAAAAGTTTTCATTTCTGAAGATTAACGTTTTCGCTTCTAAAGGTTAAAGTTTCCTCCCTGTCTCTTTCTCTCTCCCAGTCTCCCTCTCTCTGCCTCTCTCTCTCTCTCTGTCTCTCTCTCTCTCTCTGCAACAGTAAGATCTGTAAATAGAAAGGCATTTGTTTATAATAATATTAGTGCTCAGCAATGGTATGACCATTTTTCTAGTGTATTTGTAGGTAATGCTAATACTGAAACAGAAGATGAGGTAGTAGAGGAGGTTGGTGATTTTGAAGAACCTTGTTTTAATGACCCAATTAGCAGGCAAGAAGTGATTGATAGCATAAACAATTTAAAACAGGTAAAAGTGCAGGCCCAGATAAAATATTGAGTGAAATGTTAAAGCAGGCAAATACAGATATTGTTGATTTTCTGGTGCTTTTATTAACAGATGTTTCAATGATGGAATCTTTCCAACAGATTGGGCAAAATCGATATCATACCTATTCACAAAAAGGGAGACCCAAATATTCCAGATAATTACCGTGGAGTTGCACTTACAAGTATCATTAGTAAAGTTTACACTTACATTTTAAATAGAAGATTAACTAAATGGGCTGAACGAGAAGAAAAGATTATTGAAGAGCAAGCTGGATTTCGATCAGGTTACAGCACCATTGACCACATTTTCACATTGTTTGCAATTGTAACAAACACATTTATTAAAAAATAGAAAATTGTATGTTGCTTTTGTAGATTTTCAGAAGGCCTTCGACTCTGTGAATCGAAATAGTTTTATGGAATGTGTTACGTAAAACTGGTGTTGATGGTAAGCTTTATATGGCACTGCGTGGTGTATATGATGCAGTTTTAGCGTGTGTACGTGAGAAGGGTGTATATTCAGATGTATTTGAGTGCCCACGTGGCGTAAAACAAGGATGTCTGTTGAGCCCTATGATGTTTTCGTTCTTTATTAATGAACTGGCAGGAGAGATAACGAAAAAAGGAAGACATGGGATTCAAATGATCCCTGGGGCTGTTGAAACTGTTTCTCATGTTATTTGCAGATGATGTAATTCTTTTGTCTGACACGGCCATAGGACTTCAAAATCAGCTGAACATATTAAAGCAAGAAGCAGATAGATTATTTTTAAAAGTTAATCTTGAGAAAACAAATGTAGTTGTGTTTAGAAAAGGTGGTTACTTATCTAGATATGAAAAATGGCACTATGGAACTGATGAAGTGAAGGTAACTAATGCTTATAAGTATCTTGGTATGATTTTTACAATAAGCTGAGTTTGACAAGGACAGTAGCAGAAATTTGTAGAAAGGGGAAGAAGGGGGTTATAGAAATCTTAAGGTGTTTACGTAAGTTAGGCTCGATAGATTCATATATATTTTGGAAACTTTTTGATACTCAAATAGAACAATGATAACATAACAGTGCCGAAATTTGGGGACTTTCTGATAACAAAGATTTAGAAAAAGTACATACATTAGCTATTAAACGTTTTTTAAATGTTCCATTACATGCTTCAAATACTGTATTATATGGAGAAAGTGGTAGATACCCATTATACATTAAATCATGTGTGAAATGTATAAAATATTGGTTAAAATTAATAAGGCTACCCACATCGAGATTATGTAAGCAGGCGTATGAAATGTTAGTAAATGAACATGAGAGAGGGAAGGAAAACTGGGTATATTTTGTAAAGAAGACATTAACTGTAAATGGATTTGGGATTGTGTGGATGTGTCAGGGAGTTGGATGTGTAGAAGGATTTGTTTCAGAATTCAAAGATAGGCTAATTGCTTCATATAAACAGAATTGGCACGGTAAAATGGAAAGCACTGAGAAATATAGATGGTTTTATAGTTTTAAAAGTATATTTCAAACAGAAAAATATATCACAGTCGTGACAAACAAGTGGCACCGAACAAGTCTCGCCAGATTTAGAACGAGAACGATTGGTTTTGAATGCTTATGAAAAGTGGTTTCAGACTGAGCCCTCGTTATTCTCCCCTTGTCCGATGTGCGGGCATTCAAGGGAGGATGAGTTACATTTTTTGTTTAGTTGTAAAGCTTATGACGATATTCGAGAAAAATGTGTTGTATTTAAAACAAATTCAGCAAAGTATGAAGATATTTTTGGAGTGCTTAATTTAAATCAGGAAAACTTCACTACAGTCACTTGCAAAATATATTGCAGAAGCGAATAACATGCGACGAAAAAAAACTCAACAATAATAAAATAGTATCAGGTGTTGCTCATTGTGAAAAGTGAAATCTGTGTTGTCACTCTCATATGGAAAATATTATGTTATACAGTTATATATGTTTTTGTTTTTATTTCTCTCTACATGCCATTACTTTGAATGGATGGTCGAACTGCACTTTGTTGCACAGATTGATTGATTTCGTTTTGGTTTTGGTTTTCATCAATATTATTACTATTGATGCATGTTGTTATTTGTATTATGAACCCCCATGTCATTAGGGCTGTAAAGCTATTGACATTAAAGTGTTCAGTGTTCAGTGTTCTCTCTCTCTCTCTCTCTCTCTCTCTCTATCTATCTATCTATCGGAGGTGTGAGCAAGATTCAGCAGCGACACACGCGTTTAATTAGCTCTGCCAAATTTGTTAATTTCTCAGGTCAGCGGAGGTATCCAAAGACAAGAATTGGTAGATACTTACGTCAAGTACTATGCCATCTGCCAGCTAGATTTCCGGACACGGTGTGGTTGTTTCCACGCTGTTTTCTTGTTCTTCATGAACAAGAGAGTCAAGGAATATATCGCCTTGCGCCAGCGGACATTGAACATGAAGACGATGACAGACGGTGTCGTGGTAGGTTGTCTCCTCACGTACCTGTTTTGGGGCAGTTTTTTGCTACAGTGCGGAGACGTGGAAAGAACCCGGGACCACGAAAGGACAGCTTGCGTCAGACCTGTCTGTCTAGTGGAGGTCGCAGTGCCAGCACAGAGAAGACCACAACTTCTTCACCTGTGACTTCTCAGCCTCTGCCGCAGAGCCAACTCGGACCGAGCTGATGTTTATGCTTCCAGTCTTTGCATGGAAAGTTTGATGTTATGCAAGAAGACATCAAGGACATCCGGGATGGCCACACCGCCTCTGCAGGAAGAGGTCAGTCCCCCTGAAGGAGGAAGTCTCCGACCTACGTCGTGAAAACGAAGACATGAAGAAAAGAATGCACGAAACTGGAAAGGAAGGCCGACGACCTTGAGGGACGCTCGAAGGAGAAATAACGTCATATTCTACGGTCCTTTCAAGAAGTGACAAGAGACACAGGCTGAATGCGACAGGTAGAGTCAACGCCCTTGTGTGTGGAACACACTGGTAGCTGTCTGGTGATATTCAATTCGACCGAAGTCCCGCTTGAACCCCGGCCCAACTCACCGTCATCGCGCGCTTGTACCTTTTTCAGGGAAAGGAGGCGATCCTCAAAGCAAATCCCAAATGAAGGGCAGCAATATCTTCATTGGGGAGGACTTTTCTCTACGAGTCAGGGAGGTGAGGAAGAAGCTGTCGCAACACTGAAGAAGGCCAGGAGTGAGGGCAAAACGAGCGACCTGATTTTCGATCACTCCTGATCGATGGGAAAAAGTTCTACCTTGGGAGGGGGACTCTCTTAGGGGAACGGATAGGGGGGTGGCCCTGCTGTCTCGGACACCGGTTGACAACTGTAAAATGTGCACGAGATAGCTGTGCTGAATCAGTGAACTGGAGCGGGGTCAGTGACGAGAGCACAGTGAGTACAGAACCGGTTGACATTGTAAACATTGGATCTGCGGTGGCCCGGGGTTGGGGGCAAATATTAACGTGAGGAACATGTGCTTCATTCTGTCAGTGTACTTAATTCTGAAAATGTAAATGTTATTACTGGGGAGTCTGATGTTGTTTGTAATGTTGCTTCCAATGTAGTTAGAAGTAATATTCATGCAGAGATAGGATTCAAATATGTGTCACAAGTGCAAATTCTTGACCAACTGACAGATGAGATTGATGTAAGTGTTGCTGAGGAGTCATCTGAAAAGGGTAATGTTAAACAGAGAGAAAAATTGTACTGAGGGGTCATCTCAAAGGGTAATGTTAACAGAGAGCAAATTGTACTGAGGGGTCATCTCAAAAGGGTAATGTTAATAGAGAGAAAAATTGTACTGAGGGGTCATCTCAAAAGGGTAATGTCAATAGAGAGAAAATTGTACTGAGGGGTCATCTCAAAAGGGGAAGCGAAACAATGAGAGAGGTGCAGTGAACATTGCGGCATAATGGATGAACGAGGGGGTGGAAGTGCTCAGCTGACTAAAAAGGGAAGAGTTTGTATGGATGAAAGAGAGGTTACATGTTAGTGACTGTGGCTGTGCAGGAGAGCATGGGCTTTGTGTTTCATTTCTGCACTGGAATATAAATGGACTTCTATCCAAAGTTAACGATAAAGAGTTTCTGTCTTTTTTGTTAACATTTGATTTCATTTGCTGGTAGAAACTTTTGTGGAAGATTTTCAAAATATGCATTTGCAGGTTTTTCTTTTTTTGTAAACAGCTGTTTCGACTTAATATATGTGTGTTCATATGTGCCGCCTGAGGGTTCTCCTTACTATACTTATTTTGACATTGATAATGGTATATGTGCACTTGAAGAATGTGTTTTTGATTGTATGCTTGAATATCTGATGCGTATGTAATTTTGTCTGGCGACTTGAATAGCAGAATTTCCAACTTTCTCAGGATATTTTTGATGGGAATGATATACACAGTAAACAGTTTAGAAGTATTTCCATGTTTGTTGACAGCAGCAGAAAATATCAGACAATGTAGTTAACAGTTATGGGAATGTTTGTTAAATATGTGTACTGCACTTAATTTATGCATTATGATGGTATATGCAATGGAGATACTGAAGGTCAGTATACTTACATATCAGAAACAGGTAATAGTGTCAATGATTATTTTCTGATGTCTATGGATTTGTTTCTCATTGTTTTTTCCCACTTGCAAATTGATAGTAACAGAAAGAATAGAATCAGATCACCAACCCATTGAACTATATTTAAGATTTGGAGACAGAGTAAATGCTACATGTATGCACACATGGATGGAAACCAGTTTACTGAAAAGTTTATGTGGAATAGTAATTTAACATGGTACTTACACTCAGGCAATGAGTTCTGATGAAACACTACTAGTACTAGATCGTGCAACATATTTGATAGATTATGATTGTAATGGCTGCATTGAACATGTTTAATGATTGCTTAAGGTGCATGCAGAATGTATGAATAAAGAACATTAATCTAACAATGCATGATAAACATAATGACTGGTATGATAGGGAATGCAGAGTAAGCAAGTTGAAAGCTAGAAGATTACTGAGGACTTTAATCGTACCAAAGACAAAACTGATGGTTGATGCCCTACTGCGTGGCAAGAAGAGAGTATAAAATCTGATTAAAAGAAAAGAAAAGGAATATAATGATTGTTACTTGATTAAACTTATATGTGCAGTAAATAATCAAAGAGAATTTTGGGAAACTGTACATAAAATTTCATTTAAAAGAAACAAGTTCGAAGCGATTTAACGGTTGATGACTGGTTTAGACATTTCAAATGTTTACTTGAATTACAGACTTCTGCAAATGAAAGCTTTATAATTGAAGATGAAAATGATCAAACCATAATGATAATAGTGTTGTGGACATTAGTTCCATGAACCGACCAATATCCAAAGAAGAAGTTTTACTTGTTATCAGAAATTTAAAAAATGGTAAAGCTGCAGGACAGATGAATTATCGGGGAAGGAAATGTTGAAATATGTTGGGGATGTAGTGGCTGATTTTTTTTTGTAAAGCTTTTCAATGCATTATTTGATAAGGGTTATTTCCAGAAAACTGGACAGAATCTGTTGTAATCCCTTTGTTTAAAAAGGGTGATTTAAATAACCCAAGTAATTACCGAGGTATCTCATTGTGTGATATAAGTAGCAAAATGTATAGTACGATTATAAATAACAGACTTCAAGAATTCATAAATGAGTATAATCTGACGGGTGAATATCAAGCAGGATTTAAAAGGGGTTATTCGACTGTTGATCATATGTTTACGTTGATGGCACTAGTACAAAAACAATTCTCTTTTAATCGCAAATTATATGTTGCCTTTATTGACTTCGAAAAAGCATTTGACTCCATTGAGAGAAATTTATTGTGGCCTATTCTTTTGAAAAACGGTATCAGAGGTAAGATTTTTCGTTGTATTTATAGTATGTATACCAATGTTAAAACCAGAATTAGATGTGGTGCTAAGCTAACAGACTATATTAGTTGTACCCGCGGTGTCAAACAAGGCGATGTCTGCAGTCCTGTTCTGTTTTCATTATTCATTAATGAATTAGCATTAGAAGTGATCAGAGAGGGTAGGCATGGTGCTATGTTTATGCCTAATTATTTTGAACTGTTTATATTATTATTAGCTGATGATGTTGCTTTATCATCAGAAACTATTATTGGTTTACAAACACAGCTTAATAGTCTATATCATGCAGCTTCAGCTCTACACTTGAAAGTAAACATGGATAAAAGTAATATCATTGTATTTAGGAAAGGGGGGGTATTTAGCCGCTAGGGAAACGTGGACATATAATGGTATTGTTATGCCAGTTATTAATGCATATAAATACTTAGGAATTTACTTCTCCACTAGACTGAGTTTTGTGGCAGCCTGTAACAATCTTTGTAGCAGAGCAAAAAATGCTTTATTATGCATATTGCAAAAGTTATCAAAGTTAAAATGTAATTCTTTAAATACTTATTTGAAATTATTTGACTCACAAATTCAACCAGTAGTACAGTATGGTGCTGAGATATGGGGACTTGACAGAGCAGCATTTAATTGTGAAAAGGTTCATTTATTTGCATTAAAAAGATATTTGGGTGTAGAAACACGAACACCTAATGATTTTGTATATGGAGAAACAACAGGTATCCTATTTATATAAATTCAGTTATGAAGTGCATTAAATACTGGCTAAAATTAGTAAGAATGCATGAGTCTAGATTACCTCACAAAGCCTACAAAATGTTATTCGATCTTGATGCACGTGGTAAAACAAACTGGGCTACTAACATACGTTCTAAGTTGTTCATGTTTGGTTTTGGTTATGTATGGCTTAACCAAGGTGTGGAAGGGATTGATGAGTTTCTTCGGGTTTTCAAGGAAAGGTTAATTCTGTGTAGATGGCAAGAATGGGACTTTCATGTAAAAAATAGTGAAAGATTTAATGTTTACAGAACTTTTTGCACTATACCTGATATCAAAACATATTTACTAATGAATCTAGATAGATATTTAAGGTATACAATGACAGATTCAGACCTGGGGCATTTCCGATATTGCTGAACATAGTTATCGTTATAGAATGCAGAACGAGGCTGACTTATTATGTCCACTTTGCCAGATGGGAGAAAGAAAATGAGGTGCATTTTGTTCTGTCCTGCCCTGTCTTGTATAATTTAAGAGTACAGTACATACCATTGAAATATTTTAAGTTCCCAAGTCAGTTTAGACTGTCGTTACTTATGGCATCAGCGCATGAACAAACTATTAGAAACCTATCAATTTATCTGTATAAATCGTTTAAGCTCCGATCTGTTCTTATGTCTTAGTGTATCCAGTAACGACTACATACGGACGATGTGTATAACGTAACTGAGTGTCATTAGCTACGCATGTAAGAGTTATCATTTAGCGTATATCATATATTATTTAAGTGTATAAATGTCATTTGAATACAATATGTTTCATGATGTGCATTATGTATTACTAAGGTGAGGACATAAATATTACTTAAAATTAAGGTATGTTATATTTATATTATCTGAACGAATGTCATTTTTCAATGCACGATGCAATGTTTATGAAGAAATTGTGACACCCTTTCATAAGGGGCAATGGCCTATAAATGAATAAACCATTCATTCATTCATTCATTCTATCTATCTATCTATCTACCACTCTCTCTCTCTGTCTCTCTCTCTCCCTCTCTCTCCCTCTCTGTCTACCTCTCTCTATCTACCACTCTCTCTCTCTCTATCTATCTATCTATCTACCACTCTCTCTCTCTGTCTCTCTCTCTCCCTCTCTCTCCCTCTCTGTCTACCTCTCTCTATCTACCAATCTCTCTCTCTGTCTCTCTCTCTACCTCTCTCTCCCTCTCTCCCTCTCTCTCCCTACCTCTCTCTCTCTCCCTCTTTCTCTCTCTCTCTCTCCCTTTTTCTCTACCTCTCTCTCCCTCTCTCACCCTCTCTCCCTACCTCTCTCTCTCCCTCTTTCTCTCCCTCTCTTCCTCCCTCCCTCTCTCTCTCTCTCTCCCCCCCCTTTCTCTCCCTCTCTCTCCCTCTCTCTCTCTCTCCCCCTCTCTCTCTCTCTCCCCCTCCTCTCTCTCTCTCTCTCTGTCTCTCTCTCTGTGACTTCAATATGTTGCAGCTTTAGGCTGGGCGGTGGTGTGGGGGGTGATATTCCAGACAGTCACTTGAAGCGAGTGCATCAGATGAAGGCGGTTATGGCGTGATAAGCCGAAGCGAAACTCCTGTTCAGCTCATCGTAAACAAACAAAAATTGGGAAACGTTGACGAGTGAGAGGTGATGCTGAGGACACATTGAGACTGCACGCACGCACGCGCGCGCGCACACACCCACTCGCGCACGCGCGCAAGCACGTACACACACACACACACACACACACACACACACACACACACACGTATACATTTGTAAGATAGATAGATAGACAGATAGTAATGGTCGTCTTTAGTTAAAAGTGATATTTGACGGAAAAAAAAGGGGTGGGGGGGTGGGGGGGTTAGGGTGAACTATGAGAGGGCGGGAGTTTGGAGGGGGTGGGGGGAGCGGGGGAGAAACATGTGAGTGTTTACGTGTGTGTGTGTGTGTGTGTGTGTTTGTATGTGTGCTTGTGCGTGTTTGTGTGTGTGTATGTATGTGTGTGTGTGTGTGTGCGCGCGTGTTTGTATGTGTGTGTGTGTGCGTGTGTGTGTTTGTGTGTGTGTGTGTGCGTGTGTGTGTATTTGTGCGAGTGTGTGTGTGCGTGTGTGTGTTTGTGCGTGTTTGTGTGTGTGTGCGTGTGTGTGTGTGTGGGAGGGGGCGGGGTGTGGGGGGAGACAGTGGGAGACAGAACGTTGGGAGGAAAAGACATCTTATGAAAGGAAACGCTTACGTCAAACAACTATAACAAATGTCCTTTCGAACAGCGCAGCAAAGCTTCTGCAACAACAAATGACATCTTGAAATTGCTATGAAAAAATAAATGTTTGTTTTTGTTGTTGTTGTTGTTGTGTTTTTTTTTCCACAAGAACTTTCGGTGAAGTTTGGTAAAAACGATTTTAGACTGACATTCAAACATTACGTACGTGTTTGATAGATAGATAGATACTGAGAGAGAGACAGAGACAGAGATGGGGCATTTTCAGCTGCCCACGAAATGTCCGACGTCACAAGCCGCCACGAAATGACTTGACGTCATCGGTACAGACCTGTTTCTATATAAAGTTGACCAAGATCACAAGTGTCACGGCTAGATTTGTTTTTTGGGGGGAGGGAGGGGGGTGGTATAGGGGGAGAAAGGGGGAGGGCAGTTGATCAGGGGTGGGGGGGGGGGAGAGTTAAATCTCCTTTAATGGTAACGGGTGTGGGTGTGTGACGTAGGGAGTGGAAAAGTCCATAGGATCACGGGTATAAAGCCCCTGCGTCTGCTGGCTGTCTTAGCTGTCTTAAGTCCCTCTGTCTGTCTGTCTGTCTGTCGCACTGTATATCTCTCGACCTGAAAGCATGCTGCTGCTGCTTCTTCTTCTTCCTCCTCCTCCTCCCTCCCTCCCTCCCTCCTTTTCCTCCTCCTCCTCCTCCTCCTTCTTCTTCTTCTTCTTCTTCTTCTTCTTCTCCTCCTCCTCCTCCACCTCCTCTTCCTCCTTCTTCTTCTCCTCCTCCTTCTCCTCCTCCTCCTCTTCCTCCTTCTTCTTCTTCTTCTCCTCCTCCTCCTCCTCCTTCTTCTTCTTCTCCTCCTCCTCCTCCTCCTCCTCCTCCTCCTCCTTCTTCTTCTTCTTCTTCTTCTCCTCCTCCTCCTCCTCCTTCTTCTTCTTCTCCTTCATCTGCTCCTCCTCTTCCTTTTCTTCCTCCTCCTTTTTTTTCTTCTTTTTAATGCTCCTTTTTTTTCTTTATGGAAGACATCATCCAGTACGCACAGTGGGGTAGGCTTCTGGCTAAAGTGGAAGGTACAGAGAGACAGGCAGACATACAGACAAAGACAGAGAGACAGAGAACGATGTAAAGCTGACAAGCAAAAACAAACAAACAAACAAAAAAATGGTCAACGAGAACTTGAATCGATTCCAGTCATCTAATTTCAGCCCAGAATGACATCAGACGTGTTTGTCGCGGCCGCTCATTGACCCCAAAAGGGGAAGGGGTGGGGTGGGATGGTGTGTGTGGGGGAAGGTATGTAATTATACGCGTCATTGTCAAAAATTGCGTCATCAGTGCATTCCTGGAACAAAAACGTAACATCCGTAAAATGCTTGTGCTGCTGATATGGCAGGGATTTTTTTTTTTTTTTTTTTTTTTTTTAATCAACGGCGTCTTGGATGTTGATATTATGGTTTCAGTTTGTTGTGAATGTTGTTGATGTTGTTATTCTGGTTGTTGTTATTGTTGTTTGTGCTGTCCTTTAACGATGCAGAAAGGTTGTTGTTGTTGTTGTTGTTGTTTCCCTTTCGGACTTCATGCAGATCAGTATGTTTCTTTTTTTTTCTTTTTTTTTAAGCATTTTTTCCCCCATTTTTATAACACATGGACAATTGACATGACGACATAAATGAATAAATACATATATTGGGAAAGGAGAAAAGACAAATTTGACAAAAACACAGTAACAATATAAAAATAAAACAAAAACAACAACATAAAAAAAAAACAATAAACACACACACACACACACACACACACACACACACAAGTGATATACACATATAACATTCTAAGCAAAAACAAGATCAGTATGTCTCTTGCTGCAACGTGTCAACCAAACAAATGATAATGATAAATCCGAACTTTACGTACGATATACACCCAACACACACCACTCAC
>NC_134903.1:21280518-21293018 GCF_041734735.1 Babylonia areolata
GGCGCTGTCAGTGTAGCAACGAGCTCACCCTTGGGAGAGAAAGAGAAAGAGGGGGGGGGGGAGAGAGAGGGAGAGAGAGAGCTCATCCTTGGGAGAGAGAGAGAGAGAGAGAGAGAGAGAGCAGTCCCATAATTTCACACAGAGAAATCTGTTGTGACAACAACAAAACAGAGTAATACAAGTACAAATACAAACTACAAACCCAGCTCTCCCCCAAACAGACGTCCTGTCCTGTGACGACCCTCAGCCGCCGCCCAAGGCGCAGACGGGAGACCCTACCTTGTTCATCATCGCCGGGGGGGTCCTGGGCTCCATCCTCCTCGTCCTCTGCATCCTGGTCGTCATATTCATCGTGCGTCGCAGCTCCCTCCGGCGGCGGCGCTACGCCCAGAAGCCCCTGTCCCCGGAACAGCTGGACGAGCTGAAGGTGAAGATCCTGAAGGAGTGCGAGCAGAGGGGTGACCTGTGCAAGAAGGGTGAGTTTGATTGTCAAATATCGAATATGTCAAATGCTTTTTGTTTCTTCTTCTTCTTCTTCTTCTTCTTCTTCTTCTCCTTCTTCTTCGTCTTCTTCTCCTCTTTCTTCTTCTTCTGCGTTCGTGGGCTGCAACTGCCACGTTTACTCGTATGTACACGAGTGGGCTTTTACGTGTATGACCGTTTTGTTTATTTACCCCCTCCATGTAGGCAGCCATGCTCCGCTTTCGGGGGTGTGCATGGTGGGTATGTTCTTGTTTCCATAACCCAGTCAACGCTGACATGGATTACAGGATCTTTAACCTACGTATTTGATCTTCTCTGTGCGTATACACACGAAGGGGGTTCAGGCACTGGCAGGTCTGCTCATGTGTTGACCTGGCAGATCGGAAAAATCTGCACCCTTTACCCACCAGGCGCCGTTACCGAGATTCGAACCCTGGACCCTCAGATTGAAAATCCATCGCTTTAACCACTCGGCTATTGCGCCCGTCAAATACTTTTATTTGAAAACAAATGTTTCTTACTCCTGTTTAATCAAGTAATCCGTGTGGGTGTGGGGGGATGGGTGTGTGTGTTGATTATCTGGTTGTGTTTTGCCGCACCTGATGCAATTTATCTTCATGAGATGATAAAGTTATTCTTAACTCATCTATTATTATCAATGTGCAATATAGTAGGCTAGGCTCATGATTATATTCAAAATAATGTTCATTAATTCCTTCTGTTTTAACATTAAGAATATTACCTGAAATGTGTGGATGTATGTATGAAACGGTGTTTGTGATATTTTTACATTTGTGTCTTTGTTATGTTCATAAAAGCTGTTGTTGTTGTTTTACAGTTATGGTCTGCATGGTGTTTTCGTGTCTATGTTGTGATAATGCACCTGGCCAAATTTCTCTAGTTGGAGATAATAAAGTTATTCTTATCTTACCCTATTCAGGATTAAAGAGGTTGTGCCTAGTCTTGAATAAAAAGCCAATTTGTGTTAGCACATTTCATCTGTCTTTGGTGCTGTGTGCACATGTCAGATGATCGGTATAAGGACAGGCCCGGCGCTTCCTTTTTTGAGGAAGTGTCTGGGTTTGTTCCAATGTATCTTTTATTTACCTGTGTGCTAGCTGAATCGGTAGCGTAAGCAGCACTGACTTGAAAGTTGTGTACCTTGTGAATGGAGAGAGTTAGCACTCTTTACTATTTGATAATCATTTTGATTTTCTGGCCTCATTGTCGATTGATTTCAGGGTTGTGGCTGTTGTTATTTGGGAATGTGGGTGTTGTTGGTGTGGTGGTGGTGGGGGTAGGTGGGTGGTGTTGGTGTGGTGGTGGTGGGGGTAGGTGGGTGTTGTTGGGGTGGTGGTGGTGGGGGTAGGTGGGTGGTGTTGGTGTGGTGGTGGTGGGGGTAGGTGGGTGTTGTTGGGGTGGTGGTGGTGGGGGTAGGTGGGTGGTGTTGGTGTGGTGGTGGTGGGGGGTAGGTGGGTGGTGTTGGTATGGTGGGGGTGGGGGTAGGTGGGTGGTGTTGGTGTGGTGGTGGTGGTGGTGGGGGTAGGTGGGTGGTGTTGGTGTGGTGGTGGTGGTGGTGGGGGTAGGTGGGTGGTGTTGGTGTGGTGTGGGTGGTGTTGTTGTGGTGGGGGTGGGGGTAGGTGGGTGGTGTTGGTGTGGTGGTGGTGGGGGTAGGTGGGTGGTGTTGGTGTGGTGGTGGTGGGGGTAGGTGGGTGGTGTTGGTGTGGTGGTGGTGGGGGTAGGTGGGTGGTGTTGGTGTGGTGGTGGTGGTGGTGGGGTAGGTAGGTGGGTGGTGTGGTGGTGGTGGTGGTGGGGGTAGGTGGGTGTTGTTGGTGTGGTGGTGGTGGGGGTAGATGGGTGGTGTTGGTGTGGTGGTGGTGGTGGGGGTAGGTGGGTGGTGTTGGTGTGGTGGGGGTGGGGGTAGGTGGGTGGTGTTGGTGTGGTGGGGGTGGGGGTAGGTGGGTGGTGTTGGTGTGGTGGTGGTGGTGGTGGGGTAGGTAGGTGGGTGGTGTTGGTGTGGTGGTGGTGGGGGTAGGTGGGTGGTGTTGGTGTGGTGGGGGTGGGGGTGGGGTAGGTAGGTGGGTGGTGTTGGTGTGGTGGTGGTGGGGGTAGGTGGGTGTTGTTGGTGTGGTGGTGGTGGGGGTAGGTGGGTGGTGTTGGTGTGGTGGTGGTGGGGGTAGGTGGGTGGTGTTGGTGTGGTGGTGGTGGGGGTAGGTGGGTGGTGTTGGTGTGGTGGTGGTTGTGGGGTTAGATGGGTGGTGTTGGTGTGGTGGTGGTGGGGGGTAGGTGGGTGTTGTTGGTGTGGTGGTGGTGGTGGGGTAGGTGGGTGGGTGGTGTTGGTGTGGTGGTGGGGGTAGGTGGGTGGTGTTGGGGTGGTGGTGGTGGGGGTAGGTGGGTGGTGTTGGTGTGGTGGTGGTGGGGGTAGGTGGGTGGTGTTGGGGTGGTGGTGGTGGGGGTAGGTGGGTGGTGAGCGGGGAGAGTGGATGGGGATGGCTGTGGGTGGGTGTTAATGTGTGTGTGTGTGTGTGTGTGTGTGTGTGTGTGTGTGTGTGTGTTTCTTTAGTTTCACTGGTAAGTGATATTAGACAGGGAGGTGGGGGGGGGGGAGAATGGGCGGGATGGGGCGGGCGGGGGGTACGTCTGTGTGCGCGCATAGAGGTTTGGGTGTGGAGGTTGGGCAGTGGGAAGAGGTGTGTGTGTGTGTGTGTGTACGGGAGACAATGCCTTGTGCACATGGGAAGACACCTGTCTTTACGTAAAAAAATGGTGTGTTTTTTGTTTGTTGGTGTGTTATTTTTGGGGGGGTTTTGTGTGTGTGTGTGTGAGTGTTGTTGTTGCTGTGGTGGTGCAGTGTGGTGAGTTCGCACGTGTGTGTGTGTGTGTGTGTGTGTGTGTGTGTGTGTGTGTGTGTGTGTAAGGGAGACAATGCCTTGTGCACATGGGAAGACACTTGTCTTTACGTAAAAAAAATGGTTTGTTTTTTGTTTGTTGCGGTTTTTTTGTTTTTGTTTTTTGTGTGTGTGTGTGTGCATGGCTGTTGTTGTTGCTGTGGTGGTGCAGTGTGGTGAGTTCGCACTAGTGTGTGTGTGTGTGTGTGTGTGTGTGTGTGTGTGTAAGGGAGACATTGCCTTGTGCACAGGAGAAGACACTTGTCTTTACGTAAAAAAAAATGGTGTGTTTTTTGTTTGTTGGTGTTTGTGTGTGCGTGTGTGTGTGTAGTGTGGTGAGTTCGCACGCGTGTGTGTGTGTGTGTGTGTATGGGGTGGGGAGGGGGGGTGTGTCATTAATTTAACGTCTGTTCAATAGAGTGATTTTAGACGGGGGGGGGGGGGTTAAAAAAATAAAAGGTGTAATGTGTATGTGTATTGAAACGTGTGCGAACTGTATACAATTACAAATATGTGTGTCTGGGTGGGTGGGTTTGTATGTGGGTGAGTTAGTGTGTGGTGGTGCAGGGGGGAGGTAGGTTGGATGTGTGTGTGTGTGTGTGTGTGTGTGTGTGTGTGTGTGTGTGTGTGTGTGTGTGTGTGTGTGTGTGTGTTCATACATGTGTAGACAGAAGAAAGAGGGCAGATAGTTTCCCATCCTTCCTTCCTTCCTTCCTTTCCCCTCTCCCTTCCTCTCTCCTTCCCTTCTAACTCCTCCTCAGCCCAAAGGAGTTTCCAGCAGACAGATCGATGGTGAAAGGGTTCAGCAAGGGTACACTGTTTTGGTGGGCAACATGGTGATCTAATCAGTGGGGTGGGAAGGGGGTGGTGGGGGGGTCAGGTCAGTGTGTGTGTCGGGAGCGGAGAGAGAGAGGAAGAGAGAGAGAAGGGGGGACAGACAGAGAAAGAAAGACAGACACAAAAAGGATGCCAAAATGTGTTCATTCCTGTAGGTCGCTGGCCTTTCGTAAGAGGTACCAAAGAGACAGACAGACAGACAGGGACAAATGAAAACAGAGAGAGACAAACACATAAAGGATGCCGACATGTTTTTATCACTGAAGTTCGCTGGCCCTTCGTCATAGGTACCAGATAGACAGACAGACAGACAGACAGGGACAAATGAAAACAGAGAGAGACAAACACTTAAAGAGTGCCGACATGTTTTTATCACTTAACTTGGCTGGCCCTTCGCAAGAGGTACCAGAGAGACAGACAGACAGACAGGGACAAATGAAAACAGAGAGAGACAAACACTTAAAGGGTGCCGACATGTTTTTATCACTGAAGTTCGCTGGCCCTTCGTCATAGGTACCAGAGAGACAGACAGACAGACAGACAGGGACAAATGAAAACAGAGAGAGACAAACACTTAAAGGGTGCCGACATGTTTTTATCACTTAACTTGGCTGGCCCTTCGTCATAGGTTCCAGAGAGACAGACAGACAGACAGACAGACAGACAGGGACAAATGAAAACAGAGAGAGACAAACACTTAAAGGGTGCCGACATGTTTTTATCACTTAACTTGACTGGCCCTTCGTCATAGGTACCAGACAGACAGACAGACAGACAGGGACAAATGAAAACAGAGAGAGACAAACACTTAAAGAGTGCCGACATGTTTTTATCACTGAAGTTCGCTGGCCCTTCGTCATAGGTACCAGAGAGACAGACAGACAGACAGGGACAAATGAAAACAGAGAGAGACAAACACATAAAGGATGCCAACATGTTTTTATCACTGAAGTTCGCTGGCCCTTCGTCATAGGTACCAGAGAGACAGACAGACAGACAGGGACAAATGAAAACAGAGAGAGACAAACACTTAAAGGGTGCCGACATGTTTTTATCACTTAACTTGACTGGCCCTTCGTCATAGGTACCAGAGAGACAGACAGACAGACAGGGACAAATGAAAACAGAGAGAGACAAACACTTAAAGAGTGCCGACATGTTTTTATCACTGAAGTTCGCTGGCCCTTCGTCATAGGTACCAGAGAGACAGACAGACAGACAGGGACAAATGAAAACAGAGAGAGACAAACACATAAAGGATGCCAACATGTTTTTATCACTGAAGTTCGCTGGCCCTTCGTCATAGGTACCAGAGAGACAGACAGACAGACAGGGACAAATGAAAACAGAGAGAGACAAACACATAAAGGATGCCAACATGTTTTTATCACTGAAGTTCGCTGGCCCTTCGTCATAGGTACCAGAGAGACAGACAGACAGACAGGGACAAATGAAAACAGAGAGAGACAAACACATAAAGGATGCCAACATGTTTTTATCACTGAAGTTCGCTGGCCCTTCGTCATAGGTACCAGAGAGACAGACAGACAGACAGGGACAAATGAAAACAGAGAGAGACAAACACATAAAGGATGCCAACATGTTTTTATCACTGAAGTTCGCTGGCCCTTCGTCATAGGTACCAGAGAGACAGACAGACAGACAGACAGACAGGGACAAAGGGAGAAAAAGAAACAAACACAAAAAGGGTGCCAAAGAGACAGACAAAACAGACAGACAGACAGACAGACAGAGACAGGGGAAGAAAAAAGAGTGACAGACACAAAAAGGATGCCAAAATGTCTTCATTTCATTACGTTAGGTCGCTGGCCTTTAAAGTAACTTTAAAGACAGAGACAAATGAAAATAGAGAGAGACAAACACAAAAAGGGGTGTCAAACAGACAGACAGAGACAGGGGAAGAAAAAAGAGTGACAGACACAAAAAGGATGCCAGAATGTCTTCATTTCATTACGTTGGGTCGCTGGCCTTTAAAGTAACTGGTACCAGACAGACAGACAGACAGAGACAAATGAAAATAGAGAGAAACAAACACATAAAGGCTACCGAAATGTTTATATCACTTAACTTCGCTGGCCCTTCGCAGAAGGTACCACAGACAGACAGACAGAGATAGAGAAAGAGAAAGAAACACAAAGATATAGACGGGGGGCGGGGAGGGGGCGGGGAGTGAGGGGGAGGAGAGAGAGAGACATGCGCAGAAAGGACACCGAAGTGTTTTAACTCTCTCCATACGAACGGCGAAAGAGACGACGTTAACAGCGTTTCACCCCAGTTACCATCATCAAAATATTACAAGCGGAAGGCTCTTATACTGAAGAGGTGAATGTTGACAAAGAAAACCACAATTCTGACGACGGAAGCTAAAGGTTGGGTCATTCAGACACCCACTGGACATCCGAGGGGTCTGTGTAGAGGAGAAGAGAGGACTGGCCGTACTGAGTGAGTTAATTACGTTGAGGCCACTGGCCTTTTAACGCTAGGGGCCACGGGAACAGCACAGAGATAAACAGACAATGTTCGATACCAACCTGGGCTTGGCTTTCACAGACAAGACAAGACAAGACAAGACAAGACAAGACGTGTTTATTTCAGGAAACCCAGTTGGGGGGCGGGAGGGGGGGGGGGTGCGGAGGGACATAAAAATGTTCCATATTTCATGTAACTAATACCAAATAATATAAATCACATTTGGTTCCAACTGCTTAATTAAGACCTACATTTTTTTTAGGCAGAAAAGATGAGAAGAAGAAAAAAAAAAAGGTAACCCACAAGGGACACAGCATTGTCCAATGTATATGTGCCAGAAATGAGGAGGCATTCATCCCAAACGCAAATATGACTAATTCGCTGTATTATGAAAAAAAAAAAGTTTTAATACCAGCTCTTCCTCCTCCTCCTCCTTCTTCTTTTCCTTTTTCTTCTTCTTCTTCTTCTTCTTCTTCTTCTTCTTCTTCTTCTCTTCTCTTCTTCTTCTTCTTCTTCTCTTCTTCTTCCTCCTCCTCTTCCTCCTTCTTCCTTCTTCTTCTTCCTCCTTCTCCTCCTCCTCCTCCTCCTTCTTCTTTTTCTTCTTCTTCTTCTTCTTCACCTCCTCCTCCTCCTCCTCCTCCTTCTTCGTCGTCTTCTTCTTCTTCTTCTTCTTCTTCTTCTTCTTCCTCCTCCTCCTCCTCCTCTTCCTCCTTCTTCCTTCTTCTTCTTCCTCCTTCTCCTCCTCCTCCTCCTCCTCCTCCTTCTTTTTCTTCTTCTTCTTCTTCTTACTCCTCCTCCTCCTCCTGCTCTTCCTCCTCCTCCTCCTCCTTCTTCCTCCTCCTCCTCCTCCTCCTCCTCCTTCTCCTCCCCCTTCTTCTTCTTCTACTACTTCTTATTCTTCTTCTACTACTGCTGCTGCGTTTGTGGTCTGCGTATACACGAATGGACTTTAACGTGTATGACAGCTTTAACTCCCCGTCACGTTGGCAGCCATACTCCGTTTTCGGGGGGAAACTTGTGAATACATATTTATCACCACTTACTTGTAGCTTCTTGTGTATCCTCTGTGACGTGTAGTGACGTTGACGGGCGGTTCCCCCCCCCACCCCCTCCCTACCCCCCGAGCTATTTTTGTGACACTGACCCAGCCTCTGACCTTCCCCTCTGACCTCTTGACCTTTTGACCTGTACCCTGTGTGTATCAGGGGATGTACAGTAGCAGGTGCTCTTCTGAGTGTCAGGTCTGATTGACCTGGATGTCTGAGAGAGAGAGGAGAGAGAGAGTCTGGAAATTGTTGAAGGTATCTGTCTCCCCGGCCAGCCAGCCAGGTCCTGTAGTGCTGAGAGATAGAGAGATAAAGGAGGTGGGAGGGGAGGGGGGAAGAGAGGGGGGGAGGGGCAAAATGAAACAGGATTAGGGGAGTGAATGAGAGAGAGATAAAGAGGCCGAGATAGGTAGATGGGATGAGAGACATACAGACACACAGTCAGACATACACGGAGACAGACAGACCTACAGACCTACACACAGACATACACAGAGAGACAGACCTACACACAGGCATATGCACAGACAGACAGACCTACAAGCCTACACACAGACATACACAGAGACAGACAGACAGACCTACACACAGACATACACAGAGACAGACAGACCTACAGACCTACACACAGACATACACAGAGACAGACAGACAGACCTACAAACCTACACAGACATATGCACAGACAGACAGACAGACATATTTACAAACCTACACACAGACATACACAGAGACAGACAGACAGGACCTACAAACCTACACACAGACATATGCACAGACAGACAGACATATTTACAAACCTACACACAGACATATGCAGAGACAGACAGACAGACAGACCTACAAACCTACACACAGACATATGCAGAGACAGACAGACAGACAGACAGACCTACACACAGACATATACAGAGACATATGCAGAGACAGACAGAAATACAGACCTACACACAGACATATGCAGAGACAGACAGGCTGATGGATTATTCCACAGTAAACCGCCTGAGTATGACAGACTAGATTTAAACAAATCAGTTCTTCGACGGGGTAACATAATCTTATGGACGTGGTGATGTTCGAGAGAGAGAAGGGGTGGGGGGGAGAGGTACCAACAGACAGACAGAGAACTCAGGACGATTTACAGTATATATCGGGTGTCCCCCCAAAAAAGTGAACCGCTTTTTGACAAGTATTGGATTTTTTGACATGCTGTTTTGAAATTGACAATACTCGCATAATTTGTGTCCGAACTTTTAGATATCTTGCAGACTTGTTGAAGATGCCCTAAGGGTACTGTGTGAAAATTTTCAATGAATTCGGTCTCTCTGTCACTGAGAAAATACTTGTCAAAAAGCGGTTCACTTTTTGGGGGACATCCGATATTTTAAAAAAAATGGAAAGATTTCGTTCAAAACCTGCTAGAGAGACGGACAGACAGACAGATAGGGAAATCAGGACGTTGTACATTTTAAAGAAATGGAAAGATTTTGGCACAAAACCTGCTCAGACAGACAGACTGACTGACTGACAGTCGGTAGATTCTCTCCCAGCGATAGCGATCAGCGGCTGCTGTAGACAAGGGCGATAACTAGCTGTCACTTAGTCTGGCATTTGAACTGTGGACGGGGCTGGAGTTCGATAGGAGCTGTGTGTAGTGGGGATGTGATGAGAGAGGTGTGTGGCGTGTGGCGTGGAGCCCTTTCATACTAGCTTACCGTTGTGCTCAGTCCTTAGGCTGGAATGTTGTAGGATGGGGGCATGGGGGGGGGGAGGGGCGGGGGCGGGGGGGTTGCTAACACCTGCAAATTTCAATCTGCCTCACCCCTTCCATCCCTCCTCTCTGTCTGTCTGTCTGTCCCTTTTTTCTTCTTCTTCTTCTTCTTCTTCTTTTTCGTTCGTGGACTGCAACTCCCACGTTCACTCGTATGTACACCAGTGGGTTTTTACGTGCATGACCGTTTTTACCCCGCCATGTAGGCAGCCATACTCCGTTTTCGGGAGTGTGCATGCTGGGTATGTTCTTGTTCCCATAACCCACCGAACGCTGACATGGATTACAGGATCTTTTACGTGCCGTATTTGATCTTGTGTTTGCGTATGCACACGAAGGGGGTTCAGGCACTAAACAAGTCTGCACATACGTTGACCTGGGAGATCGGAAAAAAATCTCCACCCTTTACCCACCAGGCGCCGTTACCGAGATTCGAACCCATGACCCTCAGATTGAAAGTCCGACGCTTTAATCACTCGGCTGTTGCGCCCGTCTTACAGCCTTTTAAGAATGGTAATAATAATAATGATGATGATGAAAATAATATCCTGTGGGATGCTGGCGGCCTTTCAGTATAAATAACATGCCCACCTTCTGGAAATCCTGTGCTAGAAATTTCCTCTTTTCTATCGCTCTCTTTGTTTGTGCCCCTGTGTGCTTGCTGTGCCTTGACGATCCGTCCCAATTTCTTCTTTCCAGCTAGCGTTGACACTTTCTTCTTCTTCTTCTTCTTCTTCTTCTTCTTCTCGCATTTCCACAGTCTGTTGTGTACTGTCTGTGTGTTTTTGCCTTGGCAGAAAGGAAGTGATATTGTAAACACAAAGATGGGCGCTAGCTGCCCATTCTGTCGACCAGTTGTCGTTGATTGACCAGAGAGGTGTGGTCTGTCGACCGTTTGTTATTGATTGATAAGAGAGGTGTGGTCTGGTGGCTGATTGTTTGTTGTTGATCGACAAGGGAGGTGTGGTCTGTATGATGTTAATTTGATCTGTCAGCCAATTGTTGTTGATTGACAAGGGAGGTGTGGTCCTTTTGTTGTTGATGGACAAGAGAGGTGTGCTCTGTTGTTGATTGACAAGAGGTGTGGTCTGTATGTTGGTGTTTGCCAAGAGAGGTGTGCTCTGTTTGTTGTTGATTGACAAGAGAGGTGTGCTCTGTTGTTGATTGACAAGAGGTGTGGTCTGTATGTTGGTGTTTGCCAAGAGAGGTGTGCTCTGTTTGTTGTTGATTGACAAGAGAGGTGTGGTCTGTATGTTGCTAATTTGACAAGAGAGATGTGGTCTTTCAGCCGATTGTTTGTTGTTG
Organism: Babylonia areolata; assembly: GCF_041734735.1. Classification (NCBI taxonomy): domain Eukaryota; kingdom Metazoa; phylum Mollusca; class Gastropoda; order Neogastropoda; family Buccinidae; genus Babylonia; species Babylonia areolata. The sequence continues at coordinate 21,291,339 of NC_134903.1, forward strand.
ATTGACAAGGGCCTAGGGAGGTGTGGTCTGTATGATATTAATTTGATAAGAGGGGCGTGATCTGTCTGCCGAGTGTTTGTTGTTGATTGAAAAGGGAGGTGTGGTCCGTATGTCGTTGATTGACAAAAGAGGTGTGGTCTGTATGCTGTTAATTTGATTTTACAAGACGGATGTGGTCTGTCGGCCGATTGTTTTGTTGTTGATTGACAAGAGAGGTGTGATCTGTGCGTTGTTGATTTGACAAGGAGGGGCGTGGCTTGATATATATATATATATATATATATATATATATATATATATATATATATATATATATATATATATATATATGATTGCAGTGCTGTCCAAGTCAGTGTTCATGGTGGAGGAGAGGATAGAGCGACAGATCTGGACCCTGGCCCAGGAACTGTACCGCTCCCACCCCACCCAGGGCAAGTACGAGCACATCGTGGAGAAGTACAAAGGTCAGTGTGTGTGTGTGTGTGTAAGCGTGTGTGTGTGTGTGTAAGCGTGTGTGTTTTTTGTGTGTGTGTGGATGTGTGTGTATGTGTGAGTGTGTATGATCAATTGTTTCTCCATTGCGACGGGCGCAATAGCCGGGTGGTTAAAACGTTGGACTTTCAATCTGAACGTTCCAGGTTCGAATCACGGTGACGGCGCCTGGTGGGTAAAGGGCGGAGATTTTTCCGATCTCCCAGGTCAACATATGTGCAGACCTGCTAGTGCCTGAACCCCCTTCGTGTGTATACGCAAGCAGAAGATCCAAATACGCACGTTCAAGATCCTGTAATCCATGTCAGCATTCGCTGGGGTATGGAAACAAGAACATACCCAGCATGCATCCCCCCGAAAGCGGGGTATGGCTGCCTACATGGCGGGGTAAAAACGGTCATACACGTAAAAGCCCACTCGTGTACATACGAGTGAACGTTGGAGTTGCAGCCCACGAACGCAGAAGAAGTTTCTCCATTGCAATAGGAAGTCATGTACAGCTCTATAGTCTTTTTGTGAAAGGACTATGACTCTAAAACTAGGAGGCAAACTTGCACTGGCTCTTAGCTTAGTACTGCAGCCTTAGGGGCTGGTTGACCATCCTCAACGCCGACTGTGCTAAAACCCTCTTGGCCAAGAAGATAGTGTGCATATGATATGGGCAAGACCTTCTCCACTATACTCCAGTTCAGGCCCAGACAGCTGAGACAGAAGTTGTCTCCTATGCTGTTCTGATGGTCTAGTCATACACGACTGAGTGTCGTTTTTTATGTGTGTGTGTGTGTGTTTGTTTCTTTCTTTGTGATAAATGTGTGTATTTGTGTGTACGCGTGTGTGTGTGTGTGTGTGTGTGTGTCCATACAGATTTCACAAAAGGTGAGGTTTAAAGATATATGATGTTGTGCCCACCCCCAGGCCCCCGTTACCACCCTCTTTACCCCCACCTCTGTCTTCTCAGTTTTTTTATCTGATGTGACGTCTTCGCCAAGTCCTACATTGTGCAACATACACTCACGCGCCCACACACACACACACACACACATACACGCGAACACACACACACGTGCGCGAGCGAGAGCGCGAGCACACACACACACTCACACACACACACACACACACACACACACACACACGTACACACACGCACACGCACGCATGCACACATACACACACGTACACACACATGCA
>NC_134903.1:21295518-21323018 GCF_041734735.1 Babylonia areolata
CTGTAGGTATGTACAGTGAGGTGTGTTATGTGATCTGTCATGACTGTAGGTATGTACAGTGAGGTGTGTTATGTGATCTGTCATGACTGTAGGTATGTACAGTGAGGTGTGTTATGTGATCTGTCATGACTGTAGGTATGTACAGTGAGGTGTGTTATGTGATCTGTCATGACTGTAGGTATGTACAGTGAGGTGTGTTATGTGATCTGTCATGACTGTAGGTATGTACAGTGAGGTGTGTTATGTGATCTGTCATGACTGTAGGTATGTACAGTGAGGTGTGTTCTGTGATCTGTCATGACTGTAGGTATGTACAGTGAGGTGTGTTCTGTGATCTGTCATGACTGTAGGTATGTACAGTGAGGTGTGTTATGTGATCTGTCATGACTGTAGGTATGTACAGTGAGGTGTGTTATGTGATCTGTCATGACTGTAGGTATGTACAGTGAGGTGTGTTATGTGATCTGTCATGACTGTAGGTATGTACAGTGAGGTGTTCTGTGATCTGTCATGACTGTAGGTATGTACAGTGAGGTGTGTTATGTGATCTGTCATGACTGTAGGTATGTACAGTGAGGTGTTCTGTGATCTGTCATGACTGTAGGTATGTACAGCTGGGTGTGATCTGTGATCTGTCATGACTGTAGGTATGTACAGTGAGGTGTGTTATGTGATCTGTCATGACTGTAGGTATGTACAGCGGGGTGTGTTATGTGATCTGTCATGACTGTAGGTATGTACAGTGAGGTGTTATGTGATCTGTCATGACTGTAGGTATGTACAGTGAGGTGTGTTATGTGATCTGTCATGACTGTAGGTATGTACAGTGAGGTGTTCTGTGATCTGTCATGACTGTAGGTATGTACAGTGAGGTGTTCTGTGATCTGTCATGACTGTAGGTATGTACAGTGAGGTGTGTTATGTGATCTGTCATGACTGTAGGTATGTACAGTGAGGGTGTTATGTGATCTGTCATGACTGTAGGTATGTACAGTGAGGTGTTCTGTGATCTGTCATGACTGTAGGTATGTACAGTGAGGTGTGTTATGTGATCTGTCATGACTGTAGGTATGTACAGTGAGGTGTTCTGTGATCTGTCATGACTGTAGGTATGTACAGTGAGGTGTTATGTGATCTGTCATGACTGTAGGTATGTACAGTGAGGTGTGTTATGTGATCTGTCATGACTGTAGGTATGTACAGTGAGGTGTTCTGTGATCTGTCATGACTGTAGGTATGTACAGTGAGGTGTGTTCTGTGATCTGTCATGACTGTAGGTATGTACAGTGAGGTGTGTTATGTGATCTGTCATGACTGTAGGTATGTACAGTGAGGTGTGTTATGTGATCTGTCATGACTGTAGGTATGTACAGTGAGGTGTTATGTGATCTGTCATGACTGTAGGTATGTACAGTGAGGTGTGTTATGTGATCTGTCATGACTGTAGGTATGTACAGTGAGGTGTTCTGTGATCTGTCATGACTGTAGGTATGTACAGTGAGGTGTTCTGTGATCTGTCATGACTGTAGGTATGTACAGTGAGGTGTGTTATGTGATCTGTCATGACTGTAGGTATGTACAGTGAGGTGTGTTATGTGATCTGTCATGACTGTAGGTATGTACAGCGGGGTGTGTTATGTGATCTGTCATGACTGTAGGTATGTACAGTGAGGTGTGTTCTGTGATCTGTCATGACTGTAGGTATGTACAGTGAGGTGTTCTGTGATCTGTCATGACTGTAGGTATGTACAGTGAGGTGTTCTGTGATCTGTCATGACTGTAGGTATGTACAGTGAGGTGTGTTATGTGATCTGTCATGACTGTAGGTATGTACAGTGAGGTGTTCTGTGATCTGTCATGACTGTAGGTATGTACAGTGAGGTGTTATGTGATCTGTCATGACTGTAGGTATGTACAGTGAGGTGTTCTGTGATGTCATGACTGTAGGTATGTACAGTGAGGTGTGTTCTGTGATCTGTCATGACTGTAGGTATGTACAGTGAGGTGTTATGTGATCTGTCATGACTGTAGGTATGTACAGTGAGGTGTTCTGTGATGTCATGACTGTAGGTATGTACAGTGAGGTGTTCTGTGATCTGTCATGACTGTAGGTATGTACAGTGAGGTGTGTTCTGTGATCTGTCATGACTGTAGGTATGTACAGTGAGGTGTTCTGTGATCTGTCATGACTGTAGGTATGTACACTCCATGTGATGGTTCTCCCACGACGTTTGTTGGTACAGGGGTTCCGTAGTGACGTAGTTAGGTAGGTATAGGGGTTCTGTCATGACGTTGATAGGTACAGGGGTTCTGTCATGACGTTGATAGGTACAGGGTTCTGTCATGACGTTGATAGGTAACAGGGTTCCATCATGACGTTGATAGGTACAGGGGTTCTGTCATGACGTTGGTAGGTACAGGGGTTCTGTCATGACGTAGATAGGTGCAGGGTTCTGTCATGACGTTGATAGGTAACAGGGTTCCATCATGACGTTGATAGGTACAGGGGTTCTGTCATGACGTTGATAGGTACAGGGGTTCTGTCATGACGTTGATAGGTAACAGGGTTCCATCATGACGTTGATAGGTACAGGGGTTCTGTCATGACGTTGATAGGTACAGGGTTCTGTCATGACGTTGATAGGTAACAGGGTTCCATCATGACGTTGATAGGTACAGGGGTTCTGTCATGACGTTGATAGGTACAGGGTTCTGTCATGACGTTGATAGGTACAGGGGTTCTGTCATGATGTTGATAGGTACAGGGGTTCTGTCATGACGTTGATAGGTACCTCTCTCTTTTCCCCCCTGTCCCCCCCCCCCTCTCTCTCTCTCTCTCTCTCTCTCTCTCTCTCTCTGTACCCTCTGTTACCCCCACACCTCCCCACTCACACACACACACGCACGCCCTCCCACTTTCATTTGACCAGCACACCCTCAATCCCACAGGATTCGACACAGACATGGAAGCCCAGCTGGAGGACGATGAAGAGGGAACCTTCAAGGCCAAACACAGCTGCTGGGACGACGTCGTGGAGGTCTTCTGCCCATGCTGCGCCTGCTGCCAACCCTCCTCCTCATCCTCATCCTACTCCTCCTCGTCCTCAACCTCTACCCCCACCAACACCAACACCAAACCCCGCGGGGAGGTCAAGGTCAAGGTCAAGGCTGCGCCCAGGGGCAAGGTCACGGAGAAGGGCTCGGAGGCCAGCGGAAAGCTGCTGGAGATGCTGCAAGGGCAGGAACCGGAAGTGGAGGTGGTGCCGCCGGCTCCTGGCGCCATCTACCGGGCGCGCCCGTGCTCCAGCGCACCCCCTGCGTTGGAGGAGGAGGAGGAGGAAGAGAGGAGGAGGAGGGGAGGTAGGGGAGGAGGAGGCGTAGTAGGGGCGGGGGTGGTGGTGGAGGAGGAGGAGGAGGAGGTGGAGGAAGGGGAGGAGGGCGAAGGGCTTCTGAGCGACAGGGAGAGGGGGAGGGGGGAGATGGCTCACCACCACCACCACCATGCTTCTTCTGCTCCTTCTGCTGCCGTCCGCAGACAGTACTCACAGCCCGTGCAAGCCACTACCTAAAATAGAAAGGTGGTTGTCATTTGTTGGGGTGGTTTTGTTTTGTTTTGTTTTTCTTCTTTTTTTTGGGGGGAGGAGAGGGGGGGGGCTCGGGGGGGTTGTTTGTTTGAGTATTGTTTGGGAAGGAAGGAAGGAAGGAAGGGTAGAGTGAGTTATGGTGTGGGGATTGTTTGTGTGATGTGAGGGGACGGGGGGGGGGGGGGGGGGGCTGGGGGGGGATTTGGATTTGGATTTTGGATTTTTTTTTTTTTTTTTTAAGCTTGTACAATTCTGCACATTGAAGTTGTTGGTGCAAGAGTTGTAGGTTGGGTTTTTTTTTCGTTTTTTGTTGTTGTTTTTTTCTTCTTCTTTTTCTTTTTTTCTTCTTTTTTTTTTTTTTTTTTTTAAGCTTCTACACACTGAAGTGTTGGTGCAAGAGTTGTTTTGGGTTTGTTTTGTTGTTTTTTTGTTTTGTTGTTGTTGTTGTTGTTTTGGGTTTTTTCTTTATTTCTCGGTTTTATTGTTCTTGTTTCTTGTGGGTTGTTTGTTTTTTTGTTTGTTTTTTTATTGTTTTGTTTTTTGTTTTGTTTTTTTGCGGTGGGGGTGGGATGGAGGGGTTGATGAGAGGGGTGGGGGGAGGGGCGTATTTAAGGGGGTATTCTTTTTCTTTCTTCTTTTTTTTTTTTTTTTTTTGTTTGTTTGTTGTTTGTTTTTGCTTTGTGTGTGTTGTTTTGTTTTGTGTGTGTGTGTGTGCGTTTGTGTGTGTGCGCGCGCGCGTGTGTTTATGTGTGTTGTTTGTGTGTGTGTGTGTGTGTGTGTGTGTGTGTGCGCGCGCGTTTAAGAACAAAAAATAATCTAGGTCTAAGAGTGCTAGTGAGTGAGTGACTTTGTTTTTGCTTTTTGTTGTTGTTGTTTTCCTGATTGCTTTTACTTCAATTTTTTTTTTTCCTTTTTTTACGATCTAGAATGCCTCTGTGGCTTTCTTTCATTTTTTTTCTCTTTTTTTTTTAGCTTGTAAGAAACGTTTTGATTTTTTTTTTAAATGCACAGAACCTGAGTGTGTGTGTGTGCAGGTTATCTTTGATATTTTATAATTAACTTTTCTTGTGTGGAAGGGGTAGGGAGTCTATACTTAGTTTCTTTTGTTGTTGTTGTTTTGTTGTTGTTTTTGTTGTTGTTGTTGTTGTTGTTTGTTGGGGGCGGGGTGTTAGGGTGTTTTTGTTTTGTGTATGGAGGAAGTCAGTTTTTGTTTCTTTCTTTCTTTTTGTTGTTGTTTGTCAAACGTATACTGTATGAAATCCGCCTGTTTTTTTTTTTTTTTTCCTTGACGAAGATGTGTTAATTTTTTTTTTAACTCTCTCCATACGAACGGCGAAAGAGACAACGTTAACAGCGTTTCACCCCTATTTCCACCATCAAAATATTACAAGCGGAAGGCTCTTACACTGAAGAGGTGAATGTTGACAAAGAATACCACAATTCTGACGACGGAAGCTAAAGGTTGGGTCATTGAGACACCCACTGGACATCCGAGGTGTCTGTGTAGAGGAGAAGAGAGGACTGGCCGTACTGAGTGAGTTAAGAAAGCCACAATCTTGAAACAGCGGAAACATTCTTTTTTTTTTATTGTTGTTGTTGTTGATGATGATGTTCTTTGTTTTGTTTGCTTGTCTTTGTTTGTGTTTTGACTGGATAAAAATGGAGGCAGTTCCTCTGCTCACAGTTCTGTGGCAGATGTTCTTGATGAAGTTTTTTTTACATTGGGTTTGTTTTGGGTGGTGGTGGTTGTTGTTTTTTATTGTTGTTGTTTCCGTCTTTGGTCATCTCCCCTTATTAAATAATTTCTGTCATTTTGTTTATTTTGGGGAAGATGTAGATAAGAGGCACTGATGTTCGTTTTTGGTGGAAGACCGGAGAAATAGGGGTGTGGGGGTTGGGGTTGGGCTGTGCATGTACTTGCACTGTTTTCTTTTGTGTGTATGTGTGTGTGTTTTGTTTGTTTGTTTTTTGTTTTGTTTTGTTTTGTACACTTTTTTGTTTTTTGTGAGGGTTTTTTGTACACTTTTTTGTTGTTGGTTTGTTGTTGTTTTTTTGTTTTGTACACTTTTTTCTTCTTTTTTGTCCTATTTGCTGTGAAAACAAATAACGGACAAGAACGTTGGGTTTTCTTGTTGTTGTTGGTTGTGGTTTTGGGTTTTGACTGGTGTGATGGGTTTTTCTTTATTTTTTTGTTTGTTTGTTTTTTTTCCTGGTGGGGAGATATTGGGGGGTTGATTATTTGTATGTTTGTTTGTTTTCTCTCTCTCTCTCTCTCTCTCTCTTTCTCTCTCTCTCTCTCTCTCTCTCTCTTTTTTTAATAATAAATTTCAAACGCCAGCCGTACTAACTCTCACATCCCCCATCCACCAACGCTGATGATCATAACGCATTGTTTGTTTGTTTGTTGTTGTTTGGTTGTTTTTGTGTGGGTGGTGGTGGTGGTGGTGTTGTCGTTGTTTGGTTGTTTTTGTGTGGGTGGTGGTGGTGGTGTTGTCGTTGTTTGGTTGTTTTTGTGTGGATGGTGGTGATGTTGTTGTTGTAGTTTGTTTGCACCCCTTTTCTTCTTTAAAGCGCGGCGCGCCATTAATGAAGCCCTCGACTGATATCAACAGCTTGGTGAAATGAAATCAACGTGGCCAAACGTTTTTGTTTGGTTTTTTAAATGTGCAAGACGTAGTACTGGTGGTGGTGGTGTTGTTTTTTTTATGTGTGTGTGTACTGCTTTTTGTAGACGGTGTCTTTTACTGAACAAGTGGTGTGTTTGGTTTTAAACGAACAAAATTGATAAAGCAGTCCAGAAGAGGGAAACGTCATCGGACATTCATTTCCCACTTCTGAACAGTTGACTCCTCCTCCTCCTTCTCCTCCTCTTCCTCATCCTTCCTCCCTCCCCCACCCTCCCATCCTCCTCCTGTCCCTCCTTCTCTTTCTCTTCCTCCTTTTCTTTCCTCTCTTCTTCCTTCCCCTCCTCTTCCTCCTCCTCCTTCTTCCTCCTCTTCCTCCTCCTCTTCCTTCTTCTCTTCCTCCTATTCCTCCTCCTCTTCCTCTTTCTCATCCCCCTCTTCCTCCTCCTTTTCCTCTCCTTCCTCCTCCTCTTCCTCATCATCTTCCTCCTCTTCCTCTTCCTCCTCCTTTTCACCATACTCTTCCTCCTCCTCCTCCTCCTCCTATCCCTTCTTCTCCTCGTCCTTCTCCTCCTTTTTCTCCTCCTTTTTCTCCTCCTCCTCCTCCTCCTCCTCCTCTTCCTCCTCCTCCAGTGCGTGAACAGCTCTCACTGCCAGCTGACGGTTTCCTAGAAGGGGAACACTGGGAAGATATGGGTTAATCTTTCAAAGACATACACTGTTTTGTTTTGTTTTGCTTTGCTTTGTTTTTCGAGTCATTATTTGATTGACGTTGAAGTGGTTGGTAACGTCCCGTGTATCAGTGTACTGGTTCCTGATCTGTCCGGTGCTGTTAATCAAAACTGCCCAAAATGTCAGTTGTCACAGAATTTGGGGTTTCTTCTGCTTTTGTTGAATTAAAAAGGGGGTTTGTTTTCTGTCTCTTGTTTGTTTGTTTGAATTGTTTGTTGTTTGTTTGATTGTTTGTTGTTTGTTTGTTTGATTGTTTGTTTGTTTTTGTTGTTGTTGTTGTTTTTTTTGTTTTTTTTGGTTTTCTGTTTGTTTTTTGTTTTGTTTGGGTATTTTGTGTGTGTGTGTGTGGGGGGGGGGGGGTGTTTTTGTTTGTTTATTTGGTTTGGTTGGTTGGTTGGTTTAGTTTTTGTGTGTGTGTGTGTTTTTTTTGGAAAGGGGGAGGGGCACGGGGGGTGTGTGTGTGACGGAGGGGGCTTTACAGGAGGGGGGGGGGGTGACGGAGGGGGGTTTACAGGAGGGGGGGGGGGTGGCAGGGGGTAGTTGCTGGCTGGCTTGTGGTGGTGGTGGTCATGTCCTGTCCCTGCAAATCGTGACTGGGGAAGTTTGGAGAAAAGGGAAACCAAACAAAAAATAGGCTCCTCAACGTCATCACACAAAGCAGTGACGATGCACACACACACCAACGTCGTCGTCACCACCCTGACCCCTGACCCTGCTGAGGCCTTGCAAGGGGTCCGTGTGTACTGTGTGTAGGGCTCAGAGCCACACTGCACTGCACTGAAGTGATGTGAAGTGAACTCAGCAGTTGAACTGAACTCCTCAAACTTCAAAAATGTGCACGAATAAATCTGTTTGATCAACTTGAAAGAGCAAGAGAACTGCGGAAAGGAAGAAAAGGGTTGCATGTGGTTTGTTTTTTTGTTATTGTTGTTATTGTTATTATTATTATTATTATTGTTAGTATCATTACTGTTATTATCATAATTATCATCATCGTCGTTGTTGTTACGATTGCTTTTAATATTGTTGTTGTTGTTGTTGTTAATGCAAGACGCTGTGTGTGTAGTATACATGCTGATTCCGTGAAAAGACAGCAAGTTACCATTGATCACGAATCAAACAGCAACCACAGGTAAAGATGGAGAAGTTGGGGGGGGGGGTGGCGGGGGGTTGGAACTGTTGACGTTGAAAGTACTGATCGTCAAACGACGACAGCGCTGGTCATTCTGGAGTCCAACAACCCCTCTGTCTGCTGACACCTGTTGACACCAACACACCAACACGATGTGAATCTGGAACAATGCAAGAAGAACGTACTTCATGGAGGAAATGTCTAAGTGGTGTGTGATTGATTTTTTTTGCTGAACAACAGTGATGCAGACAAAGTCCAAGAGGAGGAAATCCAAAATGATTTTTTTTTTTTTTAATAAATAATAATAAGATGTTGCTCTCATCCTGCGTTGGGTAGAGTTACGCTGCTGGTCAGGCATCTGCTTGGCAGATGTGGTGTAGCGTATATGGATTTGTCCGAACGCAGTCACGCTTCCTTGAGCTACTGATACTGTCATCCTGACCTGTAAGCTCAATGACTCAAGAGAACTCAGAACTGTTTCAGTGAATGTAAGGCCACCGAACGTGTACATATGGATGCACGTGTTGTACACACAACACGCACACAGATATGAACATCAAACCTGGAGTTGGATGAACAACGAAGTGTATCACAACCAGGCAACATCCATTCACTGGATGAACGAAATCGTCAGTAACGGTGAAGGGGTAGTTGGGACACGGATCGTTTTTTTGTTGTTGTTGTGTTTTTTGTTGTTGTTTTGGGGTTTTTGTTTTTTGTTTTGTTTTGGGGGGGGGGGGGGTTGTTTTGTTTTCGGTTGTTTTTTGTTGTTGTTGTTGTTTTGTTTGTTTGTTTGGGATTTTTTTGGGGGGAGGGTTGTTTGTTTTTTTGTTGTTTTTTTTTCTCTCTTTTTTGGGGGGTTGTTTTTTTTCGTTTGTTTTTGTGTGTTTTTTAACCGGGGGGGGGGTGTGTCGGGGGGGCCGGGGGGGGGGGCACACAACGACAGCTGTTGGTGGTCACTGTGTGCTGGGGAAAACCGCAGTGTTTACTTATCTTCTGAAGACCTGCTTACGTCAGTATCAACCACTTCCAAACACGTCGTCGATGTGGAAGAAGAGGGCTAGCTTGGGACTTCACATGTGTATGTTATTATGGACTTCACATGTGTATGTTGTTATGGACTTCACATGTGTATGTTATTATGGACTTCACATTTTATATCAAAAGCCTATCTTATACACAAAGTGCATGTTTCCAGCAAACGTTTTGGTATGAAGTTTGGCGACTTCAGAACTCAGAAATGTTTGAATGTACATCGGCCTTGGGCCACCATACAAAGGAGGTCTTGGGTCGGGAAGGGGACAAAACAAAGGTTCATAAGTATGTCGACTTCCAAGATACCTGACTACTAGTTAAAACGTTCATCTTCCCTTGCAGGACACGACGGTTTTGGAGTGAGCAGTTGGGGTTGCTTGAATAACTTGTTTCATGTAAAACGGTTCGGCCGACCAAGGTAAAAAAAAAAAAATATATATATATATATATATATAAAGCATCATCTCTGTGCTTCCACTACCCTGCCATAATTCTATCTGGATCGAGCAAGGAAACCAAAGTTTGAGAGCAAGAAAAACAAAAAAATTGTGAAAACGGGAAATCGTACTTTGGCTACCAAAAGGGGGGGGGGGGGGGGTATACTTGCATCTTCTGTTCATCTACAGAGTTGGGAAGTAAATGTGGCGCGAGTGATGGCGTGTTATATACCTGGTGCAGGATGAGTTAAAGGTATACTTGCATCTTCTGCTCATCGACAGAGTTGGAGGAAAAGGTGGCGTGAGTGATGGCGTGTTATACCTGGAGCAGACTGAGTTAAGGTACGGACGATGGGGGTGTTGGGGGAGGGGGGACAATAATGGAATTTAATCAACACGAAGCAGACAGAAGCCATTGCTTTCCGAGAGAGAAACGGAGGTCGCAAGAAGTGTTAACTCTCTCCATACGAACGGTGAAAGAGACGACGTTAACAGCGTTTCACCCCAATTACCATCATCAAAATATTGCAAGCGGAAGGCTCTTATACTGAAGACGTGAATGTTGACAGAGAATACCACAATTCTGACGACGGAAGCTAAAGGTTGGGTCATTCAGACACCCACTGGACATCCGAGGGGTCTGTGTAGAGGAGAAGAGAGGACTGGCCGTACTGAGTGAGTTAACCAAGCAGTGACACCGGTGTGGAACTGAACATGAAACAGCAAAATGACGAAGCTGGTGCTCAATCATGAACAGCCAACAAACCAGCTGGCCAGGTGTGTGAGTTCAGAAGAGGGCAGGCTGACGCTGACAATGACTCGTGGACAACAAACACGATGTTAGTGATGAGAAACTCCAGGGAGAGCTGGACGGTACAAGGTCTTCAGAGAAGAAGCCCCCCCCCCCTTCCCCCTCAGTCAAGTGTTTCGGCCCTCAAACTCCTAACACAGGAGTTACGTTGTAATGTACATCAAAATGATACACAAATGGTGTGGACATTTTGTTACATGAGCAAAGTGTTTGTTGATTGTGAGGGATGGGGGGGAGGGGGGCGGTGAGGGGTTAGAGGGGTGCTGTGAATTATCGTTCTTTTGATTGGTATGGACATTGTTACATGACAAAGTGTTGATTGTGAGGGGAGGGGGGGTTGGGGGTGCTGTGAATTATCGCTCTTTTGATTGGTATGGACATACACGAGCAAAGTATTTGTTTATTGTGAGGGGGCGAGGGGGGGGGTTGCTGTGAATTATCGTTCTTTTGATTGGTATGGACATTGTTACATGAACAAAGTGTTGATTGTGAGGGGGGGGGGGGGGGGGCTTGGGGGTGCTGTGAATTATCGTTCTTTTGATTGGTATGGACATTGTTACATGAACAAAGCGTTGATTGGGAGGGGGTTGGGGTTGCTGTGAATTATCGCTCTTTTGATTCTGTATCTTCTGGTGTGTGGCGATGACACGTCATGGTTGTTATTTGTTGATGGTGAAATGTTTGTTTTGTGGGGTGTTTTGGGGGGGTGCGGGGTATGTGGGGGGGGGGGGGGAAGATGCTGATGCTGTATGTCGTGCGTCAGGATTTAACTTACTTCAATGATCACAATGTGGAGGTTGCGTGTGTATGTTTTGATTGTATGTGTGTGTCTGTGTGTGGGGGGTGGGGGGGTATTGATCAAGTGGTTTGTTATTTGATGTATAATGAATTCTTTGGGGATAAAAATTGCTTTGATCAATGAGCAGTTACTTTTAACGAAGCATCACGATGTAAAGATGTATATATGTATGTGTTTCATATTCATGTGTATATATACATGCATTTATTTTAGGCTGTCGTTTGATGTGTGTATGAATAAGTGTGCCGGCAGGCACGCACGTTAATTTTTTTTTTTTTTTTTTTTTTTCAACAACACCTTTTTTCTTTGAATTTTTCGTTGTTTTTGTTATTTGATGACATAAAATAATAAAAATATTAATTTGGCATGACAGCACCGAAATTCAGCTCCTTCCCCTCTTCATACGTGCTACTAGTATCCATCTTTCTGTGGTATCTACGGTATGTATGCAACCATTTCTTTTTCATGATAACCATGATGGTTTTGAGTTACCGTGAGGACAAAAATGCCATTAAACAATCAAAACCATCGGTTAGTTTAAGTGCTACTGCTCATTATGGGATAATATTGTATTGAGGAGCCATTGAAAATGATACTTATGAATAAACACATTGTGTATGATTATATATATATATATATATATATATATATATATATATAACACTGTGCACATCATCAGTCAAGAACTAAATACATGGTGGCGACAGTCACATAATGTCTACACATTGTTTTGTTTTTTGTTTTTCTTTTTTCTTTTCTTTTTTTCATGATGGTGCTATATATATATAGCGAGTCATAGGACAAGCTAACTTCAATGAATGATCCAACAGAAATTACCAGGTGGAAGTTTTGCTGCATTTTTTTTTTTTTACCCCCCTTTCTTTTTTTATGGATTTACCCTTTGCAGGGTATGGATGTATTTGCCAAACTGTATTTTGAATTTATGTGGACGGCTCATTCTATCGAAGAAGAAATGGACATCAGATATGTGCACATACACGCATGCACGCGCACCCACACACACACACTACATATGTCTGTACATATACACACTTCTCCTCTCTCCGTCTCTCTCTCTCTCTCTGTCTCTCTCTCTCTCTCTCTCTGTCTCTCTCTCTCTCTCTGTCTCTCTCTGTATGTCTCTCTCTTTCTCTGTTTTTCTCTCTGTGTGTCTGTCTCTCTCTCTCTCTGTTTCTCTCTCTCTCTCTCTCTCTCTCTCTCTCTCTCTCTCTCTCTCTCTCTCTCTGTGCTCACAGAACTCCCCTGTCGCCTCCAAAACGTTGTTGATGGAAGGGAGGCGACGCGACATATGTTGCTGTGTAAACTCTGTTGATTTTGAGTAAATTGTTTCCCTTGAAATGTAACCTTCCCGGGCTTTTTTTGATTGTTTTTGTTTTTTGTTGTTCTTTTTTTGTTGTTTGTTTGCCTGTTGTTGTTGTTTGGTTTGGTTTGTTTTTTGTTGTTGTTGTTGTTGTTTGGGTTTTTTTTGGGGGGGTGTTTGTTTTTTGTTTTGTTTTGTTTTGTTTTTCAGTTACCTCAGCATCCCAAACAGTTAATAGGGTGGGGTTTTTTAGGGGAAAGCAATGGGATTTTGTTTAATTGAAATGCTTCATACAGCTCACAAGTTGCGCAAAAAAAGTCAACACCAGAGAGAAACACACACACACAGACACACACACACACACACACACACACACACACACACACGCACACACACTTTTCCGTCTAGTATCACTGAAAGTGGAAGACGTTAAACTGAAGACTACTACTACTACTACACACACGCGCGCGCGCGTACACACACACACACACACACACGGCAAAGTTTGAAAGATCCCTATAAAGCCACTTCTTCAAACATTCAACATGTTTAAACTGAAATTTTCTGTTTCTGAGCAAGCATGAAAACGAACCGTTCTATAAGTAGGTGATTTTTTTCTGAAAATGATTTTCTCTCTCTCTCTCTCTCTCTCTCTCTCTCTCTCTCTCTCTCTCTCTCTCTCTCTCTTCAGAACAGTCGTTAACATCACTGATGGACATAACGCAGCAGTATAATTATATCAATATCCAACCACACCTGGGACTTTTTTCTTTTCTTTTCTTTTTTTTCTCTTCTTTTCTTTTTGTTTCTTAAGCAGTAAATCATCAAAAAATGATTATACTAGCTAAGCTGAAAATGATGTGAACACATGAGTGGATATTTTTTTTCTTTTCTTTTTTGTTTTTTTTTGGGGGGGAGGGGAGGAGGGCTTGTGGGGGGGGGGGGCAGGGGGTGGTGGGTTAACGTAAGATCGTTTAAAGAACTGGGTGTGATTCCTGTGTCAACAATAGGGGTGAAAAATACCACCAATGTATGGATCCTCCTTTGAATGTTGTCCATGGATCGATGAATGTTGATAGTAGTTATTATGCTTTTTTGGAGTATGAGACAGGTTTGATCGTTATGAACAAATTAACTTTCTCACACATGTGTTGATAATAGTTATGTGTTTTGAGAAATCTGAAACATGTTGATTGACTGATTGATTGATTGATTTATTACTATCAGTAACTCGTTGCTATCAACAAATCAGCGAATGTTGATAGTGATTGTGCTTTAAGAAAGAGAAAATATATGTGAAGCATGTTGATTGTTAATATACGATCTTGTACCCTTTCTTCAATGGTGGTATGATGTTGAACTGTTCTGGAACGAAACCGTGTGTGAGCAAGCGGCATGCTGCATGCTGTGTTGCACCATCAAAACCAGACAGATAGGGTGGAATTTTAAAAGGTTTAATTAAATAAAATGCGTGGTGGGGGTTTTGGCAGTTTGTGTTGTGTTTGTTTTTGCGCGTGTACAGATCAGTTGGTCATCGTGATTTAACGTTCCTGTTTCTCCTTCCTTTTTTTTTTTTTTTTTTTTTGTATGGACAGGTTTTGATTTTTTCTTTCGTTTTTTTTTTTTTTTTTTCAATCACTGATGTACTTACATTCGATCACTTGTGTTATTACACTTTTGCCGCCCCACCCCCCACCCCCACCCTCCAGTTGCTTTAAACCTGTTCATTTGTGTTTGCATTTGGCAGGCTGTGTTCACCAATATTATTATGCGCTTTTTTTTCGGGATTTTTTTCCTTTTCTTTTTCATGCAATACTACGTGTGCGTTTTTCAATTTGCTGTTCGGTCGGTTTTTGGTTTTTGGTTTGTTTGTTGATGCTTTTTCTTGTTGTTTTTTTGCATACATTGACGAAGTTTGGAAAGTTCTTTTCTGGTTCATTCATGGATTGGTTTTTTTGTTGTTGTTGGTTGTTGTTTTGTGTGTGTGTGTGTGTTTGTGTGTGTGTGTGTCTGTGTGTGTGTGTGTGTATGTGTGTGTGTGTGTGTGTGTGTGCAGTATAACAACTTGAAAAATCACGATTTAAAAACGAACAGTCGATCCAGATGAGACACAGTTTTGTTTTTGTTTTTTCTTCTTCTTTTTTTCTTTTTGTTCTTTTTTCTTCTTTTTTTCTTGTAATTTTTCAAGTAATGTTTTTGTGTTTATTTCTCAGACTAAGTAGCCTTCAATACCAATGACTTTTTCCATGGAGAACTTTGTTGGATGACACATATTGGTTTTCCTGTACAGGGTTTTGGATAGACGTTTTCTGTGGGTCACTTGACTGGGGATCTGTTTAGTGTGTGTATGTGTTTGTGTGTTTGTGTGCGTGCAGATATATTGATGTAACGCAAAAGATTACGTTGAAATATTTGCTGGCACAGTTTTCTTGTACAAGTTAAGTCAGTGTGGACATAATGTAATGTTATTTTTTGTTGTTGTTTTCATTACATCAGCTGTTTGTCCCGCTATGGTGGCGGGTCGTGGTTTTGGTTTTCCAGTCAGATTTTTTGTGGACAAAAAGTTAAATCAAAATGATTTGTTCCTGTACATCAGGTTTGTCCTGATTGCCTTTTTTTTTAATAATAAATCACACAGGGTTGATCCCTTCCGTTTGTTTATTTTGCACAAGATTTTCATCATTTTCATCCATGTTCGTGTGACGTAAGTGTTACATAACAATTGCTAGATGATCGAGAGGGTGGGGGGCATGGGGGGGGGGGGGGAGGGCAAGGGAGGATGTAGTGGTGGTGGTGGTCAGAGCGTCTTGGAATTTTCAGTCTGAGAGTTGAGGGTTCGAATCTCCCTCTCACAAAAAAAACAAAACAAAAAAAAAACCGTTTCTGTAGTCGGCTGAAGCCATGCAGGGTCTTTAAACTGGTGAGGGGGGTGGGGTGGGGGGGGGTCGGGGGAGGGGGGAAATTGTTGTTGCATTGAGAAGGGGGGTGTGGGGGGTAAGGTAGGGAGCAAGGTTCTTCGTCCTGCATCATCTGACGTAAGAGTTGCTTCACACAAGTGTTTGACGGGAGGGAGGATGGCGGGGGGGGGGGGACCGAGTGAGGGGAGGGGGTGGGGGAGAGGGGTGCGAGAGGGGAGGGGGGCACGACAACCAGGTGGTCACAGTGTAAGACGTTCAGTCTGCTGTAAGGTGGGGGGGGGGGGGGGTCCTGGGTTCAAATCTCTGTTGTAATGCTTGGCGGGGTTCAGGGGGGGATCCTGTTGTTGTTGTTTATTGTTTTTGTTGTTGTTGTTAATATGTTGTTTTTGTTGTTGTTGTTAATGTTGTTTTTGTTGTTGTTGTTGTTGTTGTTCGATTAGTCAGCCCACCACCACCCCCCTTCCCCCCCCCCCCCCCCCCCCCCCCCCCCTGATCCCCCTCACACACACACACACACACACACACACACACACACACGGGTCAACCAATAGACCGTACAGACAATCCGGTGCCTTAATTTAAAACCCCTCTCGATGTGTATGAAGAAAATCCAGGTGCACCACGTCAAAGAGGTCATCAGCGTTCAGTGGCGGAACGGAAACTAGGAACACACCCAGCATGCACGTCTCTGGAAACAGAGTACGGCTGCCTAAAGGGCGGGATACTTTTTTTTATAATTTTTCTTTTTTTTAAACACGGTCAAACATGTACACACCACTTGTGCATGCCATTTAGCGTAGGGGAATCAGCTTATGAACGCGGAAAAAGAAGAAGAAGAAAAGGAATAAAAAGAAGAAAAGGAATAAAAAGAAGGAAAGGAAGAAGAAGAAGAAAAGGAAGAACAAGAAGAAAAGGAAGAGCAAGAAGAAAAAGAAAAGGAATAAAAAGAAGAAAAGGAAGAAGAAGAAGAAAAGGAAGAAGAAGAAGAAGAAGAAAAGGAAGAAGAAGAAGAAAAGGAAGAGCAAGAAGAAAAGGAAGAACAAGAAGAAGAAGAAGAAAAGGGAGAGCAAGAAGAAAAAGAAAAGGAATAATAAGAAGAAGAAATAAAGGAAGAAGAAGAAGAAAAGGAAGAAGAAGAAAAGGAAGAACAAGAAGAAAAGGAAGAACAAGAAGAAGAAGAAGAAAAGGAAGAGCAAGAAGAAAAGGAAGAACAAGAAGAAGAAGAAGAAAAGGAAGAGCAAGAAGAAAAAGAAAAGGAATAATAAGAAGAAGAAATAAAGGAAGAAGAAGAAGAAAAGGAAGAACAAGAAGAAAAGGAAGAACAAGAAGAAGAAGAAGAAAAGGAAGAAGAAGAAGAAAAGGAAGAACAAGAAGAAGAAGAAGAAAAGGAAGAAGAAGAAGAAAAGGAAGAAGAAGAAGAAGAAAAGGAAGAAGAAGAAGAAAAGGAAGAACAAGAAGAAGAAAAGGAAGAACAAGAAGAAAAGGAAGAACAAGAAGAAGAAGAAGAAAAGGAAGAAGAAGAAGAAAAGGAAGAAGAAGAAGAAGAAAAGGAAGAAGAAGAAGAAGAAAAGGAAGAACAAGAAGAAAAGGAAGAACAAGAAGAAGAAGAAGAAAAGGAAGAAGAATAAGAAAAGGAAGAAGAAGAAGAAGAAAAGGAAGAAGAAGAAGAAAAGGAAGAAGAAGAAGAAAAGGAAGAAGAAGAAGAAGAAAAGGAAGAAGAAGAAAAGGAAGAAGAAGAAGAAAAGGAAGAAGAAAAAGAAAAGGAAGAACAAGAAGAAGAAAAAGAAAAGGAAGAACAAGAAGAAGAAAAAGAAAAGGAAGAAGAAAAAGAAGAAGAAGAAAAGGAAGAAGAAGAAGAAAAGGAAGAAGAAAAGGAAGAAAAAAAGAAGAAGAAGAAAAAAAGGAAGAAGAAGAAGAAAAGCAATAATGAGAAGAAGATCAATGTTGGGTCAGTTGTATGATCATACTTCTCTGTTCCTAGGCGGACGCGTTACCTCTAGGCCATCACTCCATGATTGGAGTTGTGAATAATGGCAGTGTGTCAGGGTTGTTTCCTTGTCAGATCCTGCCCTCTTTGAAAGCTCACCGTGCTTCTCCTGAGACTGACATAGTTGCTCCGTGGGTAAATGTTCATTTCATGCCAGGATAGCTTAGAAGTGTGTGACCACGTCCAGAGAAGGAAGGTGTCAGTGTGGGTAAGATGCTCGTCTGTCAACATAGAGTGCTGTTTGATTTGAAGAATAATGGGGTCTTTGTTTGAATCATCTTCTTCTTCTTCTTCTTCTCCGTTCGTGGGCTGCAACTCCCACGTTCACTCGCATGTACACGAGTGGGCTTTTACGTGTATGAGCGTTTTTACCCCGCCATGTAGGCAGCCATACTCCGCTTTCGGGGGTGTGCATACTGGGTATGTTTTTGTTTCCATAACCCACCGAACGCTGTCATGGATTACAGGATCTTTAATGTGAGTATTTGATCTTCTGCTTGCCGTATACACACGAAGGGGGTTCAGGCACTAGCGGGTATGCACATATGTTGACCTGGGAGATCGGAAAAAATCTCCACAATTTACCTACCAGGCGCCATCACCGTGATTCGAACCCGGGACCCTCAGATTAAAAAAGTCCAACGCTTTAACCATTCGGCTATTGCGCCCGTCGAATCATATTCAAATCATTAGCATTGGCTGTGTGCAGCTTTCAATAGCTGTAGTGTATTCTTGGCTTTGCTTTCTGGCTGTTTTAACAACTTTTGACGTGTAATACAGTTCTTTCTTTTTTCTTTCTTTCTTTTTTTTTTTCTTTTTTTCTTTTTCTTTCATTTACTTGCTTTTCTTATGAATCACATTTGTTGAGGAAAAGTCATTTTCTCTGTATATTAAGAATTTTGGTTTCATTAACCAAATGTTGAAATGTTTGTTGCTGTTGTTTTCTGTATTTTAAGCACTTTGTTTCATCAACCGAACGGGAGAAAAGTCATATTTCTGCATTCTAAGTATTTTGTTTTTATCAACCAACTGTGGGGGTGGGGGGGGTGAGTTTCCCGTGTGGTATGCATTTTTGTTATATAGACCTTGTTTGTAAGTAAAGATGTAATGGATATAATTATGCATGTGCCAAAGTCCTCGCCATAGCGATTGCTGCAAAAGGGTTTTGTAGGCGCATCTGCCTACAGCCTCATGAAACAGCTGTCGATTTCTGGAAGAGACAGGACATGGGTTCTCAAGGCAATGGCAGAAGCAGCAGAAGAGTTCCAGCTGGATCTGGTCGAGGAGGAATGAAAGTAAACTTCAAAAGGGGAGCGGGGGGGGGGGGGAAGGCGGCAATAAAAGGGCATCCAGGAGTCATGACCTGGGTGCGGCCCATCCCCCTTAGAGTGCAAGGAGTTAAGGGCAGAAACACTTGACTGAGAGGGCATTCTTCTCTGAAGACCTTGTACTGTCCAGCTCTCCCTAGAGTTTCTTATCACACATGTACACTTGTTTTGTTTGTGTGGTTTTTTGTGTGTGCTTTTTTCTGTATTGCTTCTGTGTATATGTGTTAAGTTGACGTGTGAGAGAGGTAAGGGTGTGCATGATGTGTGTGATTGTAACGAGTCATATTGACCCCGCACTTTCAAGACAAGACTATGTGCGAACCAATGCCAAGTTTCAGCGGCAGTCTGTATTTGCGGTAGTGTGTGTTTTATAGTAGTAGTAGTAGTAGTAGTAGTGGTGGTGGTGGTGGTGGTGGTAGCAGTCTTCAGTTTTACATCTGTGTGTGTGTGTGTGTGTGAACGTGTGCATTCATGTATGCATAAAAAGACTGAGGAAGTAGATGCGCGCGCGTGCACACACACACACACACACACACACACACACACACACACACACACACACACACACACACACACTGAGAGAGAGAGGGGGGGGGTGGAGGGGGGTTTTGAAATCGGACAAGGGCTGTCACTGTTATTGCCTGCCATCCCAGACATTTCTCTGCCACTTCAAGATCGTACTATTCTGATTTCTTACGAGATGAGGCAAGGAGTGTTTTTGTGTGAGTGTTATATATGTGTGTGTGTGTGTTGGGGGGTGGGGGGGATAAAGTCCTGTTTTATGACACACACAAATATACTTCTTTTGATTTCACTTACATAATCAGTTCACGCCTAAATCCAGTTTCCTTTTTTTTCAGCTCCTATTGTCCTCCTTTGTCATCATGATAATGATTATATCATTGTGGGGGATGGGGGGGTGCTGTATTTGGTTTGCGAACAGCCCTCACGTTGAAGAACAACAGTGGGTTTTTTTGGTTTTTTTGTTTTGTTTGTTTTTTCCAAAAGAAACCATCAACACTTTACTTTTTACAATGGCCTGAATCTCTTTAAAAGGTTTGCATGACAGGGTGAAGAAGAAATCTCTAGACTTTATAATGGACATGGGTTTTTTTACTTGTTTATTTTGGAATGATTTGGGGTTGTTGTTGTTGTTTTCAAAAGGTTGTGTGTGTGTGTATGTGTGTGTGAGTGCGTGTGTGTGCGTGCGTGTGTGTGTGTGTGCGTGTGTGTGTGTGCGTGTGTGTGTGTGCGTGCGTGTGTGTGTGTGCGTGTGTGTGTGTGCGTGCGTGTGTGTGCGTGTGTGTGTGTGCCCCTCATCCTTACCTCCTTTCCACTCCCCCCCGCTCCCTGCACACACACACACACCATCTACATTCTGGTTCACACAAAAAATAGAATTAAAAAAAAAGGAAACAAAAGCTTGTTTGGCACCATTGTTGTATATTTGTAATTAAGCTCATTATCAATTATCAATCTTTACTGAATCTGAACAGACAAAAATAATTGGAGAGTTTCAGAGAGAGGGGGGCGGGGGAGGGGAGGGGAATGGATTGCATGTTTTGAAAAAAAAAATAAAATGTACAGGTGATAATGATATAATGAAGAAATAATACGTAAACTATGTTGAGTAAAAAGTGATCGATTTAACAGAATTGAAAAAAAGGTGAATATTACGTTGTTGGGGTAAGAAGTGGTCAATTTGACAGAATTGAAAAAAAAATAATGGTGACTTGTCTGTAAAAAAAAAAAATATATATATATATATATAAAGATGAAAAAAGGTGAAGGTCACTTGCTCAGTATATATATGTATGGATTTGGCTTGTATGTAACGTAACGTGTCATAGTATGTCTATCTGTCACTGTGTGGCTTTAGTTGTGCGATTTGGTTTTTTTGGTTTTTTGTGGGGGGTTGGGGTTTGTTGGGTTTTTTGTTGTTGTTGTTGGTTTGTTTGTTGTTGTTGTTGTTTTTTGTTTGGTTGGTTTTGTTGTTGTTGGTTGTTGTTTTGTTTTTGTTTTTTTTTGGGGGGGGTTGTTGTTGTTTTTTTGTTTGTTTGTTTGTTTTTTGATTTTGTTTTTGTTTTGTTTTTTGTTGTTTTTTGGGTTTTTTTCTTCTTTGATAAGATATATAGATAGGTCTCTCATTCACTTACTCTCACACACACACACACGCGCGCGCGCGCAAGTACACACACACACACACACACACACATAAGCAAGCAGGCAAGCACAAACTCACACACACACACACACAAACTCACACACACACACACACACACACACACACACACACACACACACACACACACACACACACACACACACACACACACACACACACACACAGAGTTTATTGCATGAGTCCCGCTTTTGTCACGGTGCTGACAAGTCACAGTTTTGTCCTTGCAGGAAGCCCATAGCACACAACGCACTTTGTAAATGTCTCCAATTCTGTTTTCTTCTTCTTCTTCTTCTCCTTCTCCTTCTTCTCCTTCTCCTTCTCCTCCTTCTTCTTCTCCTTCTTGTTCTTCTGGGTTGAAGCCCAGCGCTCAGTGGACTGTATAGGCCTCTGATGTCCCATTAAAAGTCCCAGTGACCCTATTTTACAGCATTAGTATGGTGGACTGCATGATTATCTTGTGTGTGTGTGTGTGTGTGTGTGTGTGTGTGTGTGTGTGTGCCCCTACAGGACAGAGTCCCATGAAAAGTCCCAACAATCCCTCTGGAAGATCATGATAATTAATATGGTGAACTGCGAGGTTATCTGGTTGTGTGTGTGTGTGTGTGTGTGTGTGTGTGTGTACACGTGTGTGTGTTTGTGTGTACGTGTGTGTATGTGCTCATGTGTGTGTTCGTGTGTGTGTGCACGTGTAAGTGTGTGTGTGTGTGTGTGTTCCCTTCCGATATTACAAATTAAGGGATAAGCTAAATACTTCCTCCTGTCTCATAACGATCATGCACAAACTAGGTTTCAGATCCAATTTTGTTGGGGGTTTTGTGTGTGTGTGTGTGTGTGTGTGTGTGTCTCTGTGTGTATGTGTGTGTGTCTCTGTGTGTATGTGTGTGTGTCTGTGTGTGTGCTACTTACTGATTCTGTTCGTTCTCCAATCAAAAAGTTGACAACAACAACACACACACACACACACACACACACACACACACACAAAGAAAAAGTGACATTAAATTTCGCAGGTAACTGGATTTTTTTTTGTCCGGACTTTTTTCTTTCTTTCTTTCTTTCTTTCTTTTTTTTTCTTTTTTTCCTCTCTGTCTCTCTTCTTTTTTTTTCTTTTCTTTTCTTTTTTTTACTTTTTTTGTGTGAAATGCAGCTGGATTGCCCAAGCCTTTCATATAGCGGGGATTTTGGTTTTTGTTTTTTTGTTTTGCTTGCATTTCAATGTATATGCTACATCATTTATCACTTGTGTGTACGGTTTATGATATGTGACGTCATGCGTTCTGTTATTTTCTTTTTCCGTTTCTTATTTTCAAATAAAACCAAATTATTTTCATTAAAATGAGTTTGTGTATGTGCGAGCGTGCGTGCGTGTGTGTGTATGTGCGTGTGTGTGTGTGCGCGTGTGTGTACGAGAGGGATAGAGAGAGACAGAGGTGGATGAGAGGGAGTGTGTGTGGCAAAATATCAGAAACAGGAGCCTGCACGCAGACACACACACTCTCTCTCTCTCTCTCTCTCTCTCTCTCTCTCTCTCTCTCTCTCTCTCTCTCACACACACACACGCACACAAACTCTATCTCCCTCTCTCTCTCACAGACACACACACTCTCTCTCTGTCTCTGTCTCTCTCTCTCTCTCTCTCTCACACACACACACACACACACACACACACACACACACATTATCATATGGATCCGATATTTGGTTCCCATGGGCTGAAACAAAAACTACCAATTCATTCAATACAGGAATGACAGATTTCTTTAGAAATTGTATTTCTTCGAAACATTCACATGAACAAATGCATATAAAATTTTGCAAACTGCTTCTAGGGGTACATTCTAAAACAATGAATCTGCCAACTCTAGCCGAACTGGGCAGATTTCCAATTGGAATTCATATTGCATGCAGGGTTCTTGACCACTGGACTCATATTCTGGATGCACATAATGATAGCCATATCAAAAAGGTCTATATGTCGATGATGAACCAACCAGACACAACTGAAAATCCCTGGATACAATTTGTAAAGAATATTCTTCACAATGTAGGATTAGGTCATGTTTGGAATAATCAGTCGACATTTAGTAACAGCAGACTTAAATTTACATTACGCCAACAACTAAGAAATAGATATGTACAATTCTGGAAACAGAGAAAAACTTAATACAGCAGATTAGACTTCTACAACAAAATTAAAAGAAACGATTATCAAATTGAGAATTATCTAACTGATAAAATCGATCATGCTCACAAACAAGCTCTTTGTCAACTCAGAATAAGCGCACATTATTTAAACATCGAACGAGGAAGATATGCAAACATTCCCAGAGAAGAGAGGTTATGTGCTATATGTGAAGTTGTTGAAGATGAATTGCATTTCTTAGATACGTGTATCTTATTTCATAATTTGCGAAGCCATCTGATCACAACTATACAGCACTATGATCATCAATCAAATGTGATTTCTAGAAAAATACAAAACAATATACTAAAACCAAGTGATTTATTCACCTGCGATGACTGTCAAAAAACACTCGCCAACTATGTATTTCAGTGCATGCGTATTAGATGACCGTTTATTTCTTTGTTCCCTTTGTTCTTTGTTGTGTCGATTAATCCTTCGGGATTTTATGACAATAAATGAAGTCAAGTCAAGTCAAGTCAAGTCAAGTCAAGTCACACACACACACACACACACACACACACACACAAACTCTCTCTCTCACCCCCCCTGCCCGCTCACTCTCTCTCTCCCTCTCTCTCTCTCTCTCTCACTGGTACTTCCCCCACCCCCCAAACCCCCTACCACACCCACCCATCCACCCACCCCCACGCGTGTGTGTATGAGAGAGGAGGGGGGAGAGGGAGTGTGTGTGATAATAAATAAGAAACAGGACCGTGCATGCACGCACACACAGCACGGCACGGCACGCGCGCGCGCGCGCACACACACACACACACACACACACACACACACACACAAGTTTCAAGTTTCAAGTTTTAATTATCCTTTCACTCCTATTGGAGTATGAAAGGATTACTTCAAAATAATCTTTTCGTGCCCAGAACAAACATTTCCAAATACACAACAATGTCACATAAAAGTTAAGAAAACACAAATGTCTTTTAACTCCAAAAGTATAACTAGGCAACATTTGCAAATCTAATCATCTTACTTACAGCTAAAATGACTTTTTTGCCTCCTTTGAGCATATTACAAAAATTAAAAACCGATTTTGGAGATAAATATTTTTTAGGAACATATCTATTTCGTAACTGATCATAATTGCGCACACACACACACACACTCACTGGTACTTCCCCCACCCTCACACACACACCCAACCATCACCACCCCTCACACACACACACACACACACACACACACACACACACACACACACACACACACACACATAACCTACTGCACGGATGTTCAGTCCATTGCCACTCGTCAGGAAAACAGCAACAATGACTGTTGGGTGACGCCGTGAGGTTGGGGTTAACGGCCTGTTGGCCGCCTGGCTGGCGCACTTAACCCCTTATCAGCTGATCAGTGAGGAAGCTGGCACAGTGGATAAGACGCACATCTGCCAATACAGAGTCCGTGAGGGGTTCCGGGTTCCAATCCTGCTTTTTCCCAAGTTTGACTGGAAAATCACAAACACTAAGCGTCTAGTCATTCGGATGAGACGGTGACAGCCAGGCACTGCACTGGGCGCACTGAAAAAGAACCTAGGGGTTGTCCCATGGCGAAAATCTTGTTGAAGAAATCCAGTCTGATAGGTACACAGATATACATGCCTCTGCATGCACGCAAGGCCGAACTAAGCGCGTTTGGTTGTACTGCTGGCGCAATAGCCGAGTGGTTAAAGCGTTGGACTTTCAATCTGAGGATCCCGGGTTCGAATCTCGGTAACGGCGCCTGGTGGGTAAAGGGTGGAGATTTTTCCGATCTCCCAGGTCAACATGTGTGAAGACCTGCTAGTGCCTGAACCCCCTAAGTGTGTATACGGCAAGCAGAAGATCAAATACCCACGTTAAAGATCCTGTAATCCATGTCAGCGTTCGTCGGAAACAAGAACATATCCAGCATGCACACCCCCGAAAGCGGAATGTGGCTGCCTACACGGCGGGGGGAAAAACGGTCATGCACGTAAAAGCCCACTCGTGTACATACGAGTGAATGTGGACTAACAGTCAGTCAACCCGTCAATCTCAACGCTTGCTCACCCCTGCACTCCCCCCCCCCCCCCATTGCCCCCCCACCCCCACCCCCACCCCCACCCCTGATCCACAATTAATCCGACAACACCGAAATACAGAGAGAGAAAAAGGGAGAGAAAGAAGGGAGAACTTTTTTTTTTTTTTTTTTTTTTTTTTTTTACTGTTGCCAGGCTACATTGAAAGCAGCAACCAGTCAATTCACGCTACAATGAAATATAAAAAAAAAATGTTGTCAGTGAATGTTCAGAAGTGTACTTGGGTCATTGGTATACTGTCCATGTACGTGAGAAGCACTGTGCAAGGTGCCGCCAAAATGGTGAACACTCTTCTTCTTCTTCTTCTTCTTCTTCTTCCACTTTACGACCAACATCAGTGTACTGATGACAATTGTCGTGTTGTGGGAGGTTGCTGTTGGGCGCAGTTTAGCTGGGCTGCCGAGGGTTGTTCTGTTAACTGACAGGGGAGATGGGGCGCAGTCCACTGGTGTGTTCGCATCTCCAGCTAGGCCAGTCCGGTCCCCGGGAATACACCCGACCGGCACAGCCCTAGCCTTCTGCGACACTACTTACCAGTGGGAGGGGGGGGGAAGTGGGGGGTAGGGGTGGGTGTGTCGTACGTGTGTGTGTGTGTGTGTGTGTGTGTGTGTGTGTACACGCAAGCCTGTCGGTCTGTGTTTGCGGGTGTAAGTGTGTGTGTGTCTGCCTGTCTGTCTCTCTGCGTGCGCGTGCGCGCGTGTGTGTGTGTATTTATGGATTGTAACTTGCGTAGGAAACGAATGAACAATAAACAAACTATGAAAACAAAAATGAAGTTGCTGGCATGACTTGCAAAAAAAAAAAAAAAAAAAAAAAAAAAAGCAATAGGACACAGAACCATAAGAAGTGGAGGAAGGGAGAGAGTTAACGTCGCACCCAGTTTTTCTCTCAGCGCAATTTGTTTTGCTGGCTGTTACCTCCCTTGCACCGCTGCTGCTGGAAAGAAATCGTGGAGGAAGTGGCTGTGGATTCTGCGGCCACACATCTGAGGTTCAACATTATCAGTAAAAATGTTTGCTCCTATTAAATACTGTGAACAGTTGTTGCACTATCTTCTCTTTTGCCATTCTTGGTCCAGTTGTAGGAGCAAACATTTTTACTGATAGGGGGAGGGGGGAGGGACAGTGTCATGATAATAATAGATATATGTTCTTCCCCTCCCCCTCCCCCTCCCCTCCTTCGATCATTACTCACCTTCACTGCTTTCTGAGACCACACACACACACATACACACACACACACACACACACACACACACACACACACACACGCACGCACGCACGCACACACACACACACCAACCAATGGGGCTCCTAATTCAGGTTTGAACAATTTCAAACACAATTTGCTTAATTCAAATCACAGACAAAACAATGAAGCTCCTAATCAAACATTGAACTATTCAAACGTAAGTAAAGAATCACCTCATGAAACAGTAAAGCTCCCAGTTGTCTGTCGAACAAATCCAGTATGATAAATAGAATTGTGCAATCAACAACCATCTACCTGAAGATCTAGTCATCAGCCCCATCCACATGTAATATGCGGCTTCTGTTCAAACATGTGTGTGTGTGTGTGTGTGTGTGTGTGTGTGTGTGTGTGTGTGTGTGTGTGTGTGTGTGTGTGTGTGACAGAGAGAGACAGAGAGAAACAGAGAGAGTGTGTGTGTGTGCGTGCGTGCATGTGTGTGTGTGTGTGTGCAGTGCGTACATGTGTGAGTATCCACAAGTTTTTATATTGATATGCACTTTTATGTATCCTAATTTCTACTGTATCTGTGTTTGTGTATGATTTTCGATATATGTTCGTATCTTGTTATGTACTATCCCCCGCCCCCCTCCATTATTCCTTGTGACCCCGGTACACTTGGCAATAAAGACATATTCTATTCTATTCTATTCTATTCTAAATCTTGAACTGTTTCAAACGTACCTTTATTATCACAAATGAAACAATGAAGCTCCTAACTAAATTCTGAACTTTGCCAAACGTAAGTTGATTATAACCAATTAAAACAGTGAGGCTTCTAATTCAACCCTGAACTATTTCAAACGTAAGATGCATTTCACTGACGAAGCAATGTAGCTCCTAATTAGATATTGAACTATTTCAAAATCTAAATTGATCATCAGTTACTAATGAAGCACTGAGGCTCCCAGTTACATTTTGAACTATTTCAAAACGTTAGGTGATTATCAACACTGAAGCAATGAGGCCCTTAATTCAACTTTAAATTATTTCAAACCTTAAGCTGATTATCATCAATGTACCAGTTGGACTCACAATTGAATTCTGAACTGTTTCAAACGTAAGTTGATTGTCAGTCACTGATGATACACAGAAGC
>NC_134903.1:21330518-21333018 GCF_041734735.1 Babylonia areolata
TTGCAGCTGTTAACAGTCATATAAGCTGCTGCTTCTCTTGCAATTACTACTGATGCAAATGCTACTGTTAACAATCACATAACTGCTGATCTATAGCAATTATTACTGCTGCGGCTGCTACTGTTAACAACCACATAACTGCAGCTTCTGTTGCAATTACTACTGCTGCCGCAGCTGCTACTGTTAACAACTACATAACTGCAGCTTCTGTTGCAATTACTACTGCTGCTGCAGCTGCTACTGTTAACAACTACATAACTGCAGCTTCTGTTGCAATTACTACTGCTGCTGCAGCTGCTACTGTTAACAACTACATAACTGCAGCTTCTGTTGCAATTACTACTGCTGCTGCAGCTGCTATTGTTAACAACTACATAACTGCAGCTTCTCTTGTATTTAATAATGCTGCAGCTGCTATTGTTAACAGCCATATAAACTGCTGATTCTGGTGCGGCTGCTACTGGTTACAACTATACAACTGCTTCTTCTCTTGTTATTACTACTAATGTAGCGGTCGTAGCAACAGCAGTAGCATCAACGACAATAGCAGCAGGCGTAAAACAACAGCAGCAGAGTATACCAACAGGCACTGCTGTGGAACTTTCAATCTCGAGTGACAATCATATTATTTTTCTATTACATATGATTTTCCAAACGCCCAGAAAATACAGCCACCAGACATTTCACCTGGAACCGCTGTCACCAGTCCTTCAGTTTCAGCATCAGTATCAGTAGCTGAAGGAGGCGTCACTGCGTTCGGTCAAATCCATATACGCTACACCACATCTGCCAAGCAGATGCCTGAGCAGCAGCGTAACCCAACGCGCTTAGTCAGGCCTCGAGAAAAAAGAAATCAATTTAGAAAAAATCAACTGAATCATTTGAAAGACCAGGTTATTAATCTCTGGTCTCCAAATTCAACAGTATTTGCAGCAACTATGAAGACTGAATCCAAATTATCACAAGCTGTGACATACTGCTCTAAAAGTTTGTGCCATCATCAACAAACTGATTCCACTTAACTCCCCCTGCCCTCTCCCCCCCATCTCCCCCACCCCCTCAGCTCCATCCAAAAAGTAACATAGCACACCTCATCTTACAATATTCTATCATTAATTGTCTGTATGCTTTCCCGCTTTGCTATGTCAGCATGTTCAACCTCTACAAGGTTCTAGCACAGTAAAAAGGAAAATGTACATACGCGTAAAATGTTACATGTCTGTATGAGTATATGTATACGCTGTAACCTAACAAACAACTTACCATCAGCACGAGGAAAACTGAAGTTCTCCATCAGCCAGCCCCAGGGAAACCCTACGTTGAGCCCAACATCACAGTCAACGGTCAGAGACTCAGTGCGGTGGAGCGGTTCACATACCTTGGCAGCACACTGTCACGAAATGCGACCATCGACGATGAAGTGAACGTCAGGATTGCAAGAGCAAGCGCACCTTTTGGCAGACTCAGTGCAAATGTCTGGAACAGAAGAGGCATTAGTCTTGAGACCAAGCTAAAGGTCTACTGAGCAGTAGTTATCCCCACACTACTGTACGCCTGCGAAACTTGGACAGTGTACCAACGACATGCCAAGAAGCTGAACCACTTCCACACAACATGCCTCAGGAAGCTACTGAACATCAAGTGGCAAGACAGGACCCCAGACACAGAGGTGCTCGCAAAAGCCACCCTTCCCAGCATCTTCACCATCCTGATGCAGTCCCAGCTTCGCTGGGCTGGACACGTGGCGCGCATGCCAGACCATCGGCTGCCCAAAAGGCTCTTCTATGGCGAGCTGCAACAAGGGAAGAGATCACACGGAGGTCAGAAGAAGCGCTTCAGAGATACTCAGAAAGTCTCTCTGAAAGCGTTTGATATCAACCCTGACTCCTGGGAGGAATCTGCAGTGGACCGTGACAAATGGCGTGCTGCTGTGCACAAAGGCGCCAAGTTGTGCGAGGCCAACAGGACTGCTACAGCTGTTCAGAAGAGGCAGGCCAGAAAGTCACGGGCAAACAAGCTCCCTGACAATGGTATGCCTGTCTTTGTCTGCCCCAACTGTCAGCGAACATTTCTTGCGCAGATTGGACTATTCAGCCATCTGCGCATTCACAGATAGATTCATGAGCATCCTCCCCCCCACCCCACCACCACCCTCCCCCCATCCCCCATCTGAATGACAACGATGGTCATCATCGATCTCGATGGACACACCACAACCTAACAAACAACTCCACCGCATTCCATTAACTCTCTCAGCAAACGGGAACGCCATGATTGTATGCGCCGTAAAGAGCTTTGTACTTGGGGACTCCACGCCACTTACCAGATTATCGTCATCGACTTTTTAGTCTAAGGGCGTCATAATGTCGCTTATGTGAACAATGTGTGACGAATCTTCGTGAACTATAAAGTCATGCATAACGTCAAAAAGATATTTTCTGCAACTCTCCTAGTTGGTTTCTTAAAATTCAAATTTTTTTAAAAGGCTTATTCAGTTATT
>NC_134903.1:21340518-21345518 GCF_041734735.1 Babylonia areolata
TTCAGGTCTGCACATATGTTGACCTGGGAGATCGGAAAAATCTCCACCCTTTACCCACCAGGCGCCGTCACCGAGATTCGAACCCGGGACCCTCAGATTGAAAGTCCAATGCTTTAACCACTCGGCTGTTGCGCCCGTCTGATTATCATTCAAATGAGACGATGAAACGAAGTTCTGTGTGCAGCATGCACTTAGTGCCTGTAAAAACACCCCCAGGGCAACAAAAGGGTTAACCCTTGGCAAAAAAAAAATCTGTAGAAAAAAAACCACTCTGATATGAAAATGACACTAGAGGGCAACAAAAAAAAGTAAAAATATGGTTGACTCTGTACTATGGCGACGCGCTCTCCCAGGGGAGAGCAGTCCGACTTCCACACAGAGAATTCTTTTGTGACCAAAAAAAACAATACAATACAATGTGATGCAACACAATGCAATGCAATGCAATAAATGCAACAGAAAACAACACATCACATCACATCACATCACATCACATCACATCACATTACATCACACCATATCACATCACATCACATCACACCACATCACACCACATCACATCACACCACAACACACCACATCACATCACATCACATCACATCACATCACATCACATCTCATCACATTACATCACATTACATCACATTACATCACATCACATTACATCACATTACATCACATCACATTACATCACATTACATCACATTACATCACATCACATCACATCACACCACACCACACCACACCACATCACATCACATCACATCTCATCACATTACATCACATTACATCACATCACATTACATCACATCACATTACATTACATCACATCACATCACATTACATTACATCATATCACATCACATCACATCACATCACATCACATCACATTACATTAAAACCAGGTACGTTTCCAACAACAACAACAATGACGGTTACTCAGCGTGTTAAAATATAAGTGGATAGACGTGTTTCTTTCATTGTTTAAATAAATAAATAAATAAATAAATTAAAGAAGGAAAGGAAGAATAAGTGCAAGAAAACGTCTCTGTTTATGACTGATGCTCATGTATTACACTGGCTGCCCACGCTACTACTAGAATAGAATAGAATAGAATATGTCTTTATTACCAAGGAATATTGGAGGGGGGCGGGGGGCGGGATAGTACATAACAAGGTACGAACATAAGTGGAAAATCATATACAAACACAGACACAGTAGAAATGACTGCGCTGTTTTGTCGGAAATTCAGCCAATGCCCTCCAGAAAAGAAAGAACGCGGTATAAGTTCTCAACTCAAGTGGTGGTCCTCAACTTTTTTGTGGACCGTGTATATCACATGAAGTGCTCTGTGTTACAGTACAGAGACGGGTGTGTTTCCTTCTACAAGTCTCTTCCCTGTCCTGTATCGCCATGTAACTTGCTAGTTAGCGGCCTTGCTGCTTGTACTCTGTGTGTGTGTGTGTGTGTGTGTGTGTGTGTGTGTGAATAATAATCGTTCTGGAACGTTCGTTCTACAACACGGTTTGGTTGTCGGTTTTATTGTTTTTCTTGTTGTTGCTGGGAGGAGGGAAGGGAGAGAGAGAGAGGTGGAAGAGAGAGGTACGGTGGGGGGTGGGGGGTGGGGGGGAGTAGGGAGAGAGTGAAAGAGAGAGGAGGGGGGAGATAGAGAGTAGGGGGAGGGAGGGAAGAGAGAGAAGGGGAAGAGAGAGAGAGAGAGGGAAAGAGACAAGGGAGGGAAACAATGTCAAAGAGGGGGGGGGGGGGAGGAAGAGTGAGGTGCAGAGAGAGATAGGGGAGAGAGGGGGGGGGGGAGAGAGGGGGGGAGGGTGGAGATGGAGACAAAAAGGGGGGGGCGGGGAGAGAGAGAGAGGGAGGGAGGGAAACAATGTCAATGACAAAGAGAGTGTAGATAGGAGAGAGAGAGAGGGAGGGAGGGAAACAATGTCAATGACAAAGAGAGTGTAGATAGGAGAGAGAGAGGGGGAGAGGAAGAGTGAGGTGCAGAGAGAGATAGGGGAGAGAGGGGGGAGGGGAGAGAGAGGGTGGAGATGGAGACAAAAAGGGGGGCGGGGAGAGGGACAGAGGGAGAGAGGGAGGTTTGTTGTCGCAAGATTCCTTCTGATTCAAGTTTGTTGAATGAGTGATAGCCTCTGTGTGTGTGTGTGTGTGTGTGTGTGTGTGTGTGTGTGTGTGTGTGTGCGTGCCTGTGTGCGTGTGTCTGTCTGTCTGCCTGCATGTCTGTCTGTCTGTGTCTGTGTCTGTCTGTCTGTGAGTGCATATGAGTCAGCAGGTTGGTTGACTGCGCTGGTGGTGGTGGTGGTGTGTGTGTGTGTTTGCAGGTAGAGAGAGAGGGGACAGAGTGAGACACACACACAGAGAGCACACTGAGAGAGGGACAGACAGACAGACAGATTTAGAGAGAGAGCACAGAGAGAGAGAGAGCACAGAGACAGCAGAAAGACTTAGAGAGAAAGCACAGAGAGAGAAAGAGACACAGAGAGAAGAGACACAGAGAGTACAGAGAGAGCACAGAAAGACAGACACAGAGAGAGAGCACAGAGAGAGAACACAGAGAAAGAGTACAGAGAAAAAGCACAGAGACACACAGAGAGAGCACAGATAGAACACAGAGAGAGAGAGAGCACAAGAGAGAGAGAGAGCACAGAGAGAGAGAGAGAGAGAGCACAGAGAGAGAGCACAAGAGAGAGAGAGAGCACAAGAGAGAGAGCACAGAGAGAGAGAGAGCACAAGAGAGAGAGCACAGAGAGAGAGAGAGAGCACAGAGAGAGAGCACAAGAGAGAGAGAGCACAAGAGAGAGAGAGAGCACAGAGAGAGCACAAGAGAGAGAGAGAGCACAGAGAGAGCACAAGAGAGAGAGAGAGCACAGAGAGAGAGAGAGCACAGAGAGAGAGCACAAGAGAGAGAGAGAGCACAAGAGAGAGAGAGAGAGCACAAGAGAGAGAGAGAGCACAGAGAGAGAGCACAAGAGAGAGAGAGAGCACAAGAGAGAGAGAGAGAGCACAGAGAGAGAGCACAAGAGAGAGAGAGAGCACAGAGAGAGAGAGAGAGCACAGAGAGAGAGCACAAGAGAGAGAGAGAGCACAGAGAGAGAGAGAGAGCACAGAGAGAGAGCACAAGAGAGAGAGAGAGCACAAGAGAGAGAGAGAGCACAGAGAGAGCACAAGAGAGAGAGAGAGCACAGAGAGAGAGAGAGAGCACAGAGAGAGAGCACAAGAGAGAGAGAGAGCACAAGAGAGAGAGAGAGAGCACAGAGAGAGAGCACAAGAGAGAGAGAGAGCACAGAGAGAGAGAGAGAGCACAGAGAGAGAGCACAAGAGAGAGAGAGAGCACAAGAGAGAGAGAGAGCACAGAGAGAGAGAGCACAAGAGAGAGAGAGAGCACAGAGAGAGAGAGCACAAGAGAAAGACAGAGACACAGAGAGAGAGCACAGAAAGACAGAGACACAGAGAGAGAGCACACAGAGAGACAGAGCAGAGAGAGACAGAGATAGAAAGAGAGCACACAGAGAGAGCAGAGAGACAAAGAGATAGAAAGAGAGCACACACACAGAGAGAGCAGAGAGACAAAGAGATAGAAAGAGAGCACAGTGAGAGAGCAGAGAGACAAAGAGATAGAAAGAGAGCACAGAGAGAGAGCAGAGAGAAACAGAGATAGAAAGAGAGCACACACACACAGAGAGCAGAGAGACAAAGAGATAGAAAGAGAGCACAGTGAGAGAGCAGAGAGACAAAGAGATAGAAAGAGAGCACAGAGAGAGAGCACAGAGAGCAGATAGACAAAGAGATAGAAAGAGAGCACAGAGAGAGAGCACAGAGAGCAGAGAGACAAAGAGATAGAAAGAGAGCACAGAGAGAGAGCACAGAGAGCAGAGAGACAAAGAGATAGAAAGAGAGCACAGAGAGAGAGCAGAGAGACAAAGAGATAGAAAGAGAGCACAGAGAGAGAGCAGAGAGACAAAGAGATAGAAAGAGAGCACAGAGAGAGAGCAGAGAGACAAAGAGATAGAAAGAGAGCACAGAGAGAGAGCACAGAGAGCAGAGAGACAAAGAGATAGAAAGAGAGCACAGTGAGAGAGCAGAGAGACAAAGAGATAGAAAGAGAGCACACACAGAGAGAGCAGAGAGACAAAGAGATAGAAAGAGAGCACAGAGAGAGAGCACAGAGAGCAGAGAGACAAAGAGATAGAAAGAGAGCACACAGAGAGAGCAGAGAGAAACAGAGATAGAAAGAGAGCACACAGAGAGAGCAGAGAGACAAAGAGATAGAAAGAGAGCACACAGAGAGAGCAGAGAGACAAAGAGATAGAAAGAGAGCACAGTGAGAGAGCAGAGAGACAAAGAGATAGAAAGAGAGCACAGTGAGAGAGCAGAGAGACAAAGAGATAGAAAGAGAGCACAGTGAGAGAGCAGAGAGACAAAGAGATAGAAAGAGAGCACACACACACAGAGCAGAGAGACAAAGAGATAGAAAGAGAGCACAGAGAGAGAGCACAGAGAGCAGAGAGACAAAGAGATAGAAAGAGAGCACACAGAGAGAGCAGAGAGAAACAGAGATAGAAAGAGAGCACACACAGAGAGCAGAGAGAAACATAGATAGAAAGAGAGTACACACAGAGAGCAGAGAGACAAAGAGATAGAAAGAGAGCACACAGAGAGAGCAGAGAGACAAAGAGATAGAAAGAGAGCACACACACACAGAGCAGAGAGACACAGAGATAGAAAGAGAGCACAGTGAGAGAGCAGAGAGACAAAGAGATAGAAAGAGAGCACAGAGAGAGAGCAGAGAGACAAAGAGATAGAAAGAGAGCACAGTGAGAGAGCAGAGAGACAGAGATAGAAAGAGAGCACAGAGAGAGAGCAGAGAGACAAAGAGATAGAAAGAGAGCACAGAGAGAGAGCAGAGAGACAAAGAGATAGAAAGAGAGCACACAGAGAGAGCAGAGAGACAAAGAGATAGAAAGAGAGCACAGAGAGA
>NC_134903.1:21353018-21360518 GCF_041734735.1 Babylonia areolata
CCCTTCGGTAGCTGCTAACGACCATGTTTCTGTCAGTGAAGACCCGTCCTTTAGTCAGCATTATTTCTCTTTTCTCTGATGACGAAGATCTATGTATGTATGTATGCATGTATGTATGTATGATAGTCAGTCGTGTCCGACTATGACCACCAGAACAACAGAGAAGGCATATGCTGTCCCGGAGGAGGAAGGTGGCAGAATGGTTAAGACGCTCAGCTGCCAATACAGAGAGTCCGTGAGGGTGTGGGTTCGAATCCCGCTCTCGCCCTTTCTCCTAAGTTTGACTGGAAAATCAAACTGAGCATCTAGTCTTTCGGATGAGACGATAAACCGAGGTCCCGTGTGCAGCACGCACTTGGCGCACTGAAAAAGAACCCATGGCAACGAGAGTGTTGTCCTCTGGCGAAATTACGTAAAATGAAATCCACTTTCATAGGTACACAAATATGTAAGCATGCACTCAAGGCCTGACTAAGCGCGTTGGGTTATGCTGCTGGTCAGGCATCTGCTCAACAGATGTGGTGTAGCGTGTATGGATTTGTCCGAACGCAGTGACGCCTCCTTGAGAAAGTGAAACTGAAACTGTCCCGACTATCTGGGCTAGAATTTGATCATAGTGGAGAGAGTGTCTTGCCCAAGTTACATCCCCACTCTCTCGGCCAAGAGGGTTTCAGGACAGTCGGCGTTTGGGAATCGTTTTCAAATGCCAACTAGCTCCCCCCCCCCCCACCCCCCGCCCCCCCGCGCCCCGTCCCCCCCCCCCCCCCCTTCCTCTCTACCCTCCCTCCCCCTCCAAGGCTGCATAGCACTAAGAGCCAGTGTAAACCTTGCCTCAGTCATAGTCCCTTCACAAAAAAAGACTCATCTGAAAATGACTTCTTAGCGCAGTGTAGAAAAAAAAAAACCAATGAGAGTAAAGCTCCCACCTTTCTGTAGAACCAACTGTAAGCTTTTATCAGTGTGGGATACAGGAAAGGAGGGAGGTGACAGAGTGGTTAACTCTCTCCATACGAACGGCGAAAGAGACGACGTTAACAGCGTTTCACCCCAATTACCATCATCAAAATATGGCAAGAGGAAGGCTCTTATACTGAAGACGTGAATGTTGACAAAGAATACCACAATTCTGACGACGGAAGCTAAAGGTTGGGTCATTCAGACACCCACTGGACATCCGAGGGGTCTGTGTAGAGGAGAAGAGAGGACTGGCCGTACTGAGTGAGTTAAGACGTTCATCTGCGCAGAGCAGTGTTCCGGTGTGGGGTATGGGGTTCGATTCCAGCCCGCTCTCCCCCTTTTCTCGCAAGTTGGACTCGACAAGAAAAAAAAAGAGAGAAAAAAAAAATCAAACTGAGCGTCTGGTCATTGGGCTGAGACCGTGGTCAGAGGTCTCGTGTGCAGCACGATAGAAGGGGAGAAAAGGCGAGAGAGACCGGGCCAGGATTGGAACCCAGACCCTCACGGACACTGTATTGACAGATGAGCGTCTTAACCACTCTGCCACCGTCCTCCTCGGTACGAGTCACGTGCTGTTGGCTTTCCTCAATCCAGTCTAATCGGATGAAAAGTTCAACAGTCTGTGTTAGTTGGCGCCTGTTAATCAATTAAGGGAATGATCTCGGCTTCGATCTTTAAACCGATTTCGGTAGGACTGATTCCAGATCTAAGAGCTCAACTCGAAGCTTTCTCATGAAAATTATAATGAAGTGTTGATTATGAACGCAAATCAGCAAAAATCTGCTCAACACAAACCTTTCTAATGAATATGATAAAATGGAGTGTTGATAATGAAAGTAATTCAGCACCCCCACCCCACCCCACCCCCCGACGCCCCCCGCCCCCCCTCAGCACCCCCATCAGCCACCACCACCCCCCACCCACCCCCAATAAAAATCAGCTCATCACAACCTTTCTAATGAATATAGAATGAAGTGTTGATTATGAACGCAAATCAGCAAAACATCTGCTCAACACAAACCTTTCTAGTGGATATATAATGAAGTGTTGATTGTGAACTCAAAGCAGCAAAAATCAGCTCAGCACAAACCTTTCTAATGAACATGATAAGATGGAGTGTTGATTATGAAAGTAAATCAGCACCCCCCCCCACCCCACCCCACCCACCCCACACACACCTCCTCCCCCCCCAAAAAAAAAATCAGCTCAACACATCCTTTCTAATGAGTATAGAATGTAGTGTTGATAATCAAAGCAAATCAATTTAAAAACAAAAAACAAAAAAAAACAGTGACACCCCTTTAAAAAAAAAATAGAAAAAGAAAGAAAAAAAAGAATACATGAAGTAGTTTTCGCTCTTCTCATTTATACTACACTGATTTTTATTTTACCGAAGGTTTAGCAACGAAGGGGTTAAATCGTTTTCCACCTTTCATTTTCCTTCTATTGGGAAAAAAAAACAAAAAAAAAAACCCACCTTATGACAACTGATGACATTTTCCCTTCACTGTCAGCCGAGCCAAGACACCTCTAGAAGACACAAACCTCATCAAATTGTATTGATCTGGGTTGTTGTTTTTTTTTAAGTCAATTGTATTTGTATTTGTATTTCTTTTTATCACAGGGAGAGCGCGTCGCTACACTACAGCGCTACCCTTTTTTTGATATATTTTTTTCCTGCGTGCAGTTTTGTTTGTTTTTCCTATCGAAGTGGGTTTTTCTACAGATTTTTTGCCAGGGACAACCCTTTTGTTGCCGTGGGTTCTTTTACGTGCGCTAAGTGCATGCTAGCACACAGGACCTCGGTTTATCGTCTCATCCGAATGACTAGCGTCCAGACCGGCCACCACTCAAGGTCTAGTGGAGGGGGGGGGGGAATATCGGCGGCTGAGCCGTGATTCGAACCAGCGCGCTCAGATTCTCTCGATTCCTAGGCGGACGCGGTACCTCTAGGCCATCACTCCACTGGGTGTGGGTTCAGAAAAAGGTGGAGAGAGAGGATGTGAGATGAAAAGAGAGAGAGAGGAGGGAGAGAGAAGGGGAAGAGAGAGAGGGGGGTGAGAGAGGCGGCGGGGGCGGGGGGAGAGAAGAGAGGTGGGGGAAGAGAGAAAGGGGGGAAGGAGAGAGAAGATAGAGGAGGGGGAGAGAGTGGGGACAGAGAGAGGAGGGAGGAGGGGGAGAGAGTGGGGACAGAGAGAGGAGGGAGGAGGGGGAGAGAGTGGGGACAGAGAGAGGAGGGAGAGAGAGTGGGGACAGAGAGAGGAGAGAGGAGGGGGAGAGAGTGGGGACAGAGAGAGGAGGGAGAGAGAGTGGGGACAGAGAGAGGAGGGAGAGAGAGTGGGGACAGAGAGAGGAGGGAGGAGGGAGAGAGAGTGGGGACAGAGAGAGGAGGGAGAGAGAGTGGGGACAGAGAGAGGAGGGAGGAGGGAGAGAGAGTGGGGACAGAGAGAGGAGAGAGGAGGGAGAGAGAGTGGGGACAGAGAGAGGAGGGAGGAGGGGAGAGAGAGTGGGGACAGAGAGAGGAGGGAGGAGGGAGAGAGAGTGGGGACAGAGAGAGGAGGGAGGAGGGGGAGAGAGTGGGGACAGAGAGAGGAGGGAGGAGGGGGAGAGAGTGGGGACAGAGAGAGGAGGGAGGAGGGAGAGAGAGTGGGGACAGAGAGAGGAGGGAGGAGGGGGAGAGAGTGGGGACAGAGAGAGGAGGGAGGAGGGAGAGAGAGTGGGGACAGAGAGAGGAGGGAGGAGGGGGAGAGAGGGGGGACAGAGAGAGGAGGAGGAGGGGGAGAGAGTGGGGACACAGAGAGAGAGAAAGGAGAGAAAGATATGAGAGAGAGAGGGGGGGGGCGATGAGGTGAGGGAGGGAGATGGAGTGATAAAGGTGAGAGAGATATAACAGAGAGAGAGAGTGTGTGTGTGAGAGAGAGAGAGAGAGAGAGAGAGAGAGAGAGAGAGAGAGAGAGAGAGTGTGTGTGTGTGAGAAAGAGAGAGAGAGAGAGTGTGTGTGTGTGAGAGAGAGAGAGAGAGTGTGTGTGTGAGAGAGAGAGAGAGAGAGAGAGAGAGAGAGAGAGAGAGACGAGGGAGTTTGGGGACGGTGTGGGGGGGGGGGGGAGAGGGATGGGGAGGGGGGGGGCTATTTCTTACTGAGTAGCATGTGAAAATCGATGAAAAGAATTGGTACGGAAGGTATATTAAAAAATATATATAAAAAAAATAGATTTATAAAAAAATAAATAATAAAATTTTAAAAAATCTACGGAGCGCCATGCGAGATTACAACAGAAAATCAGAATAGAACAGACTACAGGACAGTACAGTACAATATAACACAAATATACAACACAACACAACACAACACAACACAACACAACACAACAACGTAACACCTGCTGTCAATACCATTAACTGTTGTCATTACACTCACTGTCATTACCCCCTGGTGCCGTCATTATATCATCTGCTGTCATTACCATTAACTGTTGTCATTACACTCACTGTCGTTACCCCCTGGTGCCGTCATTATATCATCTGCTGTCATTACCATTAACAGTTGTCATTACACTCACTGTCATTACCCCCTGGTGCCGTCATTATATCATCTGCTGTCATTACCATTAACTGTTGTCATTACACTCACTGTCATTACCCCCTGGTGCCGTCATTATATCATCTGCTGTCATTACCATTAACTGTTGTCATTACACTCACTGTCATTACCCCCTGGTGCCGTCATTATATCATCTGCTGTCATTACCATTAACTGTTGTCATTACACTCACTGTCATTACCCCCTGGTGCCGTCATTATATCATCTGCTGTCATTACCATTAGAATAGAATAGAATAAATAGAATAGAATATGTCTTTATTACCAAGTGTACCGGGGTCACGAGGAATATTGGGGGGGATAATACATAATAAGGTTCGAACATAAAAAATCATACACGAACACATATACAGTAGAATTTAGGATATGTACATGTGCATATCAATACAAGAACTTGTGCGCGCACACACCCACACACACACACACACACACACACACACACACACACACACACACACACACACACACACGTTTGAACAGAAGCTGCATATTACATGTGAATGGGGCCGATGCCTAAATCTTCAGGTAAGTGGTTGTTGATCGCACAATTCTATATAATAACTGCTGTCAATACCCCTGATGCTGTCATTACTCACTACTACTGCTCTCATTACCCCTATTACTGCTGTAATTACCCTGATCCTGATCTTTTACCCCTGCTACTGTCATTACCCTACTGCTGTCATTACCCTAGCTGCTGTCATTACCCTGATCCTGCTGTCATTACCCCTTCTGCTTCTGTCATTACCCTGATCCTGCTGTCATTACCCTGATCCTGCTGTCATTACCCCTTCTGCTGCTGTCATTACCCTGATCCTGCTGTCATTACCCTAACTGCTGTCATCACCCTGATCCTGCTGTCATCACCCCTACTGCTGTCATTACCCTGATCCTGCTGTCATCACCCCTACTGCTGTCATCACCCCTACTGCTGTCATTACCCCTACTGCTGTCATCACCCTGATCCTGCTGTCATTACACTGATCCTGCTGTCATTACCCTGATCCTGCTGTCATTACCCTGTTGCTGCTGTCATTATTCCTGTTGCTGCTGTCATTACCCTAACTGCTGTCATCACCCTGATCCCGCTGTCATTACCCTGATCCTGCTGTCATCACCCTGATCCTGCTGTCATCACCCTGATCCTGCTGTCATTACCCCTACTGCTGTCATCACCCTGATCCTGCTGTCATCACCCTGATCCTGCTGTCATCACCCTGATCCTGCTGTCATTACCCTTACTGCTGTCATCACCCTGATCCTGCTGTCATTACCCTGTTGCTGCTGTCATCACCCTGATCCTGCTGTCATTACCCTGTTGCTGCTGTCATTACCCCTGTTGCTGCTGCCATTACCCCTGTTGCTGCTGTCATTACCCTGTTGCTGCTGTCATTACCCCTGTTGCTGCTATCATTACCCTATTGCTGCTGTCATTACCCTAACTGCTGTCATCACCCTGATCCTGCTGTCATCACCCTGATCCTGCTGTCATTACCCTGATCCTGCTGTCATCACCCTGATCCTGCTGTCATTACCCTAACTGCTGTCATCACCCTGATCCTGTTGTCATTACCCTGATGCTGCTGTCATCACCCTGATCCTGCTGTCATTACCCTGTTGCTGCTGTCATTACCATGTTGCTGCTGTCATTACCCTGTTGCTGTTGTCATGACCCTGCTGCTGCTGTCATTACCCCTGTTGCTGCTGTCATCACCCTGATCCTGCTGTCATCACCCTGATCCTGCTGTCATTACCCTGATCCTGCTGTCATTACCCCTGTTGCTGCTGCTCTCGTTGCTTGCTGCCTTGTT
This sequence comes from Babylonia areolata, assembly GCF_041734735.1. Classification (NCBI taxonomy): domain Eukaryota; kingdom Metazoa; phylum Mollusca; class Gastropoda; order Neogastropoda; family Buccinidae; genus Babylonia; species Babylonia areolata. The sequence goes on from NC_134903.1 coordinate 21,359,387, forward strand.
CTTTTGTTTTTCTTCATCTGCACACACACACACACACACACACACACACGCGCGCGCGCGCGCGCGCGCGCGCGCGCACACGCACACGCACACACACACACACACACACACACAGTACAGAGCAGAGGGGGGTTAGGGTGGGATGGGCCAAGCTGGAATTCCACATTCAGGGAGCGAGGAGAGAGGCTGTCTGTCTATCGATTTTTTTCTCTGTGTGTGAGGTGCCGGCCTTGTTATCATCATGGCTGGCTTTTCTGCCGACTCACTGGTCCCTGTTTTTCCTGTGTCACTCAGGCTTGTGTGTGGGGGGGGGGGGAGGGGGGGAGGGCGTGGGGGGGGGTACGGAGGGGGGTGGAGGTATGGGGGATGTGTGTATGTGTGGGGGATGGGAGGGGGAGGGGGTGTACTTGTGTGGGGGGCTGTAGGTGAGAGGGTAGGTGACTTGGGTGGTGTGTGGAGTTGTGTGTGTGTGGGGGTGGGTGGGGGGGGGGGGGGGTGGATGGGTGTATGTGTGGATGGGTAGGTGTAAGTGTGGGTGTGGGTGTGTGAGGTGGGTGGTGGGTGATTGTGTGTGTGTGTGTGTGTGTGTGTGTGTGTGTGTTTCTTGCAGTGTGTACGTAAGTGTTGGAATTTCGAATGCCTGCGCTATGTGTGTGTGTGCGCGTGTGTGTGTGTGAGTGAGTGTTGGTTTATTCATGTAATACTTATATGTGTGGTTGTGTAAGATTTTTTCACACCAGTCCAACCCCACCCAAGCCAGCCAGCCTCTGTGTGTGTGTGTGTGTGTGTGTGTGTGTGTGTGTGTGTGTGTGTTGGTCGACTTGACAGTATCTATTGGCTTTTCACACCAACCCAGCCCCACCCAAATTCTCTCTCTCTCTCTCTCTCCTCCTTCTCCTCCTCCACCTCCTCCTCTTTCTCCTCCTCCTCATCCTCCGTGTGTGTGTGTGTGTGTGTGTGCGTGAGGGTGTGTGTGTGTGTGTGTGTGTGTGTGTGTGTGCATTTGCGTTTGTGTCTGTGGTGTGGTGTGGTGTGGTAAGAGAGAGAGAGAGAGAGAGAGAGAGAGAGAGAGAGAGAAAATCCATGACAGCAGTAAGTCTGTCAATGGCACTGAACTCTTGGTAACTATTAC
>NC_134903.1:21375518-21378018 GCF_041734735.1 Babylonia areolata
GAAGGTATTTGATGTATACAGAAAATGATAATGGTCCCAAAACAGAACCTTGGAGGACAGCAATGTTAATGGGTAACAAATTTGACGTAGATCGGTTGGCAGACACAAACTGTTTTTGTTCAGAGAGAAATAATGAAATGAGCACTTGTGTATTCAAAGATAAACCTAGACCTTTAATTTTCTTATCAGGAGAGAATGATCAGTTGCATCAGAAGCATTTTCAAAGTCAACAATAAATAGTGATTTCATTATCACCACCACCAGTACCACCACCACCACCACCACCACTACCACCGTCACCACCACCACCACCACTACCACTACCACCGTCACCACCACCACCACCACCACTATCACCACTACCACCACCACAATGACCATTCTCCTCCAAAAGGGAGAACACACTTGCGTGTCATTGATCTGGGACGAAAGCAGACGAGAATTCTGCATAAAAAAAAAAAAAAAACAAAAAAACCACGATGATCCACTCCAGTTGATTTCTTTGCGTTACGCTAATCATCCCACGGGCGGGGGAGGGCGGGAGGGGGGTGTGGGGGGGGGGGGCAAGTTCATTAGGAGCTAATGGGAGAGGAGCAGAGGAGGAGGAGGAGGAGGAAGAAGAGGAAGGAAAGGAAAAAGAAAGATCGCGAAATAAATGAAATGGAACGTGAGGCAAGGCAAGATATTGATGAGGTGTGCAGTCGTACAACCCAGTTGACCTCTGTCAGCAACGCGCGTGGCTTGGGGAAAAAAAAAAAAAAAAAACAGCTTGAAGGGCGTGGTATAGGTGGGGTAGGCAGGTTCTTTCGCTTGATTGTGTTGTGTGTTGTGTGGTCGTGGTGGTGGTTGTGCTCTCTCCGTGAACAGACTACAAACAGACAGTCAGTTCAGTTCAGTTCAGTTTATCACCAGACACACACAGAGACACACTTGGCGAAACTCCTTTTTTTCCCCTTTACTTTAAAAAAAAAAAAGGTGTTTCGCTTTCTGGCCTGTCGTGAGTATTGGGGCTCGCTCTGTGAACAGACGACAATCAGACAATCAGTTCAGTTCAGTTCAGTTCAGTCAGAGCAGTTTATCACCAGACACACAGAGACACACTTGACGAAACTCCGTGTTTTTTTCCATTTACTTTTTTCTTTTTTTTTCAAAGGAGGTGTTCAAGTTTCGCTTTCTGGCCTGTCGTGAGTATTGGGGCTCGCTCTGTGAACAGACGACAGTGACACAGTCATTTCAGTCCAGTGCAGTTCATCACCAGACGCACACAGTTACACTTGGCGAAACTTCTGTTTTTCCCCCCTTTACTTAAAAAAAACAACAAAGGTGTTCGTTCGCGGGACCTGAGGGGACAGCACAGCACGTCACATCACACCGACCTGTATGTATGTATTTTTTGCTGATTTCCGTGTTGTGGGTGTTGTTGTTGGTGTTGTCGTTGTTGTTGCTTTCTTTGCGTTTGTGAGTGGGTGGTTATTGTGTGTGTGTGTGTGATGATGATGATGATGATGATGACGGGAGGGCGTTTGTGTGCATGTGTATATGTGTGTGTGTGTGTGTGTGTGTGTTGACGGGAGGGCGTTTTTTTTGTGTGTGTGTGTAGTATGCATGTTGATGTGTGATTGCGTACGCGCAATTTGTGTATATGTGATATATATGTGATATACATATGGATGTGTGTGAGTGGTGGTAGTGGTGTGTGTGTGTGTGATTCATTCTTTGTGTTCTTCTCTCTCTCTCTCTCTCTCTCTCTCTCTCTCTCTCTCTCTCTCTCTCTCTCTCAGTAATATTTTAATTAATGCATGATGTTTTTTCTTCAAACTGTTCACTCCTGACTCCTGTTGTTATGGGCCACAGTTGAAACTTTTTTTTGTTTTACTTCGACTCTCTCTCTCTCTCTCTCTCTCTCTCTCTCTCTCTGTCTATCTATCTATCTATTTCTCTGTCTCTCTCTGTCTGTCTATCTATCTATCTATTTCTCTGTCTCTCTCTGTTTCTTTGTCGCTCTCTCTCTCTCTCTCTCTCTCTCTCTCTCTCTCTCTCTCTCTCTCTCTCTCTTCAAAATCATGTCTGGATTTGCTCCCCCCCCCCTCACTGAAGAATAAATTTGTAACCAACACTCATCGTCATCTTCATAAAGTTATGGTACCACTTCCAAGGATCGATCTTTTTAAATCTAGTCTGTCTTATTCAGGGGGCTGTTTATGGAATGAATTATTATCCTGCCTCATTGTAAACACTGTAAAAAGCATCCCTAACTTTAAAAGCATATATCGTGCACATTCATTGAAAAACATGTGATTATGTGACACATATCAATTATAAACAAAAAACATGTATAGATTGTCAATATATATACGCCTCTCTCCTCCCCTGTCAGTCTCTCTCTATGTCTCTCCACTATCACTGTCACTATATCTGTCTGTTGTCAGCCTCGCCTACCTTCTTTACTCTTCCCCTTGTCCATTCTTCCTTCCGCTCTCCACCACGCCCCTACCCTATT
>NC_134903.1:21390518-21395518 GCF_041734735.1 Babylonia areolata
TCCCCCTGTCACTCTCCTTTCTTCTCTCCTCTCTCTCTCTCTCCTTTTCTCCCTCTCTCTCTCTCTCTCTCTCTCTCTCCCTTTCTCCCTCTCTTTCTCTATCTCTCTGTCCGTGTCTCTCTCGACAGAAAATGAAGATATGTTACTTTCTCTTGCCAAATATGTATCTGAGGCAATAAATACACGGAAAATGTCCATCATCGGTCCAAATACTCATTAATCAATTGGAAATCAGTATGGGTTCTATGAGGAAAAAAGCACGGATAAAAAGGAAGGGCTACATTTGGATGGTCAATCTCGATATTGTAATTATTTGATGTGTTCGTATTGCTATGATGGGTTTTGATGTTGAGGCATGAATAATTATTTCAGGATTTATATGTACTTTAGTGTATGTTTGTATTGATATGATGTGTGTCGATGTTACATTCGTGAATATTTATTATATGATTTATCTGTACTTTGTTTTCTGTGCACTGTCCAAACCTTGGAGACGAACGACTGAAAAAAGGCACATTACCCCCTCTGTCACAGGTACTCTAAGCTAATGACAAAGTGCCAAAGTGTCGCAAAGCTCTTATTAGTTTATGTTGTTTCAATTCTGATTTTTTTTTTTTTTTTTTGGGGGGGGGAGTGGGGGGGGGTGCGGGGGGGTGTTGTTTGTTTGCTTTTGTTTTATCTATTTTGCACCATTTTGATCTGATTGGTACCTACTATGTCACCAGAGCTTTTCAGCTAATCACATTAAACATTTCAGTGTTTCAGTGTTTCTCTGTCTGTCTGTCTCTCTCTCCATTCCTCTCTCTCTCTCTCTCTCTTTCTTTCTCTCTCTCTCTCTCCCCCTCTGTCTGTCTGTCTCTGACTCTCTCTCTTTCTCTCTCTGTCTCTATCTCTCTCTCTCTCTCTATCTCTCTCTCTGTGTCTCTCTCTGTGTCTCTCTCTCTCTGTCTGTCTCTCTCTCTCTGTCTATCTCTCTCTCTGTCTGTCTCTCTCTCTGTCTCTGTGTCTATCTTTATCTCTCTCTCTCTGTCTCTCTCTCCCTCCCTCCCTCTCTCTCTCCCTCTCTCTCTCCCAATCTCTGTCTCTGTCTCTCTCTTTCTCTGTCTGTCTCTGTCTCTCTCTTTCCCTCCCTCTCTCTCTCTGTCTCTCTCCCTCTCTCTCTCTCTACCTCTCTCTCTCTGTCTCTCTCTCCTTCTCTCTCCCTCTCTCTCTCTCTGCCTTTCCCTCTCTCTCTCTCCCTCTCTCTCTACCTCTCTCTCTGTCTCTCTCTCCCTCTCTCTCCCTCTCTCTCTCTCTCTCCCTCTCTCTCTCTCTCTCTCTCTCTCTCTCTCTCTCTCTCCTCTCTCTCTCTCTGTCTCTGTCTCTCTGTCTTCTTCCCTCTCTTGTTCCCTTCCCCCATCTGTCAGTGGTGTAACACTTGCAGCTTGCATCTTTTCAGTGTTTTGTGTTCTTCTTTCTTTCTTTCAAATTGTTAACATCCCTTCGTGTGTATACGCAGGCAGAAGATCAAATACGCACGTTAAAGATCCTGCAATCCATGTCAGCGTTCGGTGGGTTATGGGAACAAGAACATACCCAGCATGCACACCCCCAATGGTTGCTTACATGGCGGGGTAATTTTTTTTTTTTTTAAATGGTCATACACGTAAAATGTTACATGTGTGTCTGAGTGTGTATGTGTGCGTACCTGAAATCTGATTGAATGACACAGGAAACGAATGATGAGCGCCCAATGGCAGCCGTCAGTCAGCTCTACCCAGGTAGGCAGCCTGTTGTGCAAATGACCCCTTGTTTGTAAAGCGCTTAGAGCTTGGTCTCCGACCGAGGATAGGCGTTATTTAGGTATTCATATCAATCAATCAATCTTTGTACTTTATTAAACATTTGTGTACCGCGACGAAAACGCATCGATCCTGTCTATGACGGACAACAACTGACAGCGACGAACTGAGCACGACTGACCACTGTGGTCAGTTTGCCGTGTGGCAGTGACCACAGACCACGGAGAGAGAGAGAGAGAGGGGGAGAGAAAGGGGGGTGGGGGGGGGGCGTAACGCGTCCGCCTAGGAAGCGAGAGAATCTGAGCGCGCTGGCTCGAATCACGGCTCAGCCGCCGATATTTTCTCCCCCTCCACTAGACCTCGAGTGGTGGTCTGGAATCTAGTCATTCGGATGAGACTGACGATAAACCGAGGTCCCGGCGTGTGCTAGCATGCACTTAGCGCACGTAAAAGAACCCACGGCAACAAAAGGGTTGTTCCTGGCAGAATTCTGTAGAAAAATCCACTTCGATAGGAAAAACAAATAAAACTGCAGGCAGGAAAACAATTAAAAAAAGAAATGGGTGGCGCTCTTAGTAGAGCAGCCCGAATTTCACAACAGAGAAATCTGTTGTGACAAAAAGAGAAATACAAGTACAATACAATAATCTCTATATATACGTCCGTGGACAGTGACACACGAACAACGAACAGCCTTGTACGAACAGCCTTGCATGAACAACGAACAGCCTTGTACGAACAGCCTTGCACGAACAACGAACAGCCTTGCACGAACAACGAACAGCCTTGCATGAACAACGAACAGCCTTGCATGAACAACGAACAGCCTTGCACGAACAACGAACAGCCTTGCACGAACCACGAACAGCCTTGCATGCAGTGGAGACAGACGACGAGGAGGAGGAAGAAGAAGAAGACAACATGTGTAGTAGTGATCAACAAACTAAACGGGGAAAAGGTCAGCTATTTATAGCAGACATCGATCGATTGGTCCGTTCTCATCATCAGGATGGTCTCGCGGTCCGAGTCGGCGTCAGTGTGGTGTGCCGCCGTGATGCCCCCTCCCCCCCCCCCCGCTGCCCCTCCACACACACACACACACACACACACACACACACACACCTCCACCCCTACCCCAACCCACTCCACCTTTCCCCCCTGTGCGCGGCTCCTTCTTCCCCCCTCGATCACCCCTCCTTTCTGTACTGTACCCCATCAACAACAACAACAACACACACACACACACACACACACACACACACACACACACCTCTCTCCACCCCTACCCCAACCCACTCAACTTCCCCCCCCCCCACCCCACCCACCCCAAGTGCGCGGCTCCTTCTTCCCCCCTCGATCACCACCCCCCTCACCCCTCCTTTCTGTACCCCATCAACAACACACACACACACACACACACACACACACACACACACACACACACTTGCACAGCACACCACCACCGCCGCTACCTCCCCCTCCCATCATCCCTCCCCAACCACCTCTACCTTCCCCATTCTCTCCCTCTTGCTCCCCACAACACCACCTCCACGCGGCGTACAAGTGTGTGTGTGTGTGTATGTGTGTGTGTGTGTGTAGCTGTTCTAGACAAAATATTTTGGTTGCTTGTTGTTTTTGGTTTGGATTAGTTTATTTTTTGCTTTTTTGTTTTGTTTTGATTTTTGGGTGTTTAAAAAGGATTTTGGGGGGGTTTGGGGTTTTTTTTTTTGTTTTCCAAGGGGGTGGGGTGAAGAGGGGGTGGTTGTTCGTTTGGGTTTTGGAGGGGTTTGTTCTTGTGGGAGGAGGGGGGGCGGGGCAGGGGAAAGGGGGGGGGAGGGGTTACGATTGAACAAAATAAATAAAGGAGAAAAACAAGACGAGAAAGAGCGCGAAGAAGGCCACGACTGAAAGGAGACTGACTTGGCGCGGAACACGTTGAACAAGAACACAAGTGAAAGCAGAGCTATGTGTGTATTTACATGGGGGAAGGGAAGGTTGGGGGGGATGGGGGGGGGGGGGGGCAGGGCGGGTGGGTGGGTGGGGAGGCGGAGCTCATCGCTATTTAAAAAAAGACCGCACAACAGCAAGAGCAGTGGACTGCATGATAATTCGAATGGTGTCCTCAGTGTGTGCAACAGAGCTGAAAAAGGATTAAGTCAAGTCGGACCACAGAATACTAAACAGTATTCTGTGAGTCGGACTGAGTCTCTGAGAGTCTCTCTCTCTCTCTCTCTCTCTGTGTGTGTGTGTGTGTGTGTGTGTGTGTGAGAGAGAGAGAGAGAGAGAGATCCTTAGTTTAACGTCTATTCACCAGAAGTGTTATTAGACGGAAAGAAGAGAGGTAATGGGTGAAAGAGAGGGAATGCTTGTGAGTATCAGTGCAGGAAAGTGTTGATGTATGTTTATAGAGGAAATGAAAACAGTCAGTCTGTTTCAAGAAATAAAAAGTTTAAAGAGATGGCGGTGTGCAATAACGGAGGTGTTATAGGAGGGAAATTAGTCGTAAGTGATTGCGACTCACGTTATAACTACGTACTGACAGTACGACAGAACCTTTTGTTTGTTTTAGTTTTGTTGTATCTGTGTCTATGGTAGTGTGTGTGTGTGTGTGTGTGTGTGTGTGTGTGTGTTTGTCAGTGGTGTGCTTGTGTATGTTTGTGTGTGTTTGTGTATGTGTGTGTGTGTTACTCTGTGTGTGTGTGTGTTACAGTGTGTGTGTGTGTGTGTGTGTGTGTGTGTGTAGTGTGTATGTGTGTGTGTGCTTCTATGTGTGCCGGCCTCTACTATGTGTGCCTCTGTGTCTTTTAGATTGTGTTGATTTTCTACTCAAGTTGGGTTTGTGTGTGTGTGTGTGTGTGTGTGTGTGCGTGCGTGTGTGTGTGTGGTGTGCTTGTGTGTGTTACAGTGTGTGTGTTTCTGTGAGTGTAGTGTGTACTGTGAAACAAAACAGAACAGCGTAAATCAGTTTGTTAGGAAACCTTAAGTTTTCCAGCGGTTTTAAGATAAGTGGCACCGTGTCTCACACACACTGACAAATAACTGAAAGAATAATTATAGGAGAAGTAGAAATCGCCCGTGCGTTGCTAAAGCTGTCAACACTGACACTGACACACTTTCCCAACGTTCAGTGGTTGAACATCACTTACTTCCTTGATAGCAATAACTCACTGGATATTCGTGATTGTGTGTGTGTGTGTCAGTGTGTGTCGGTGTGTCTGT